>NW_026600271.1:0-300000 GCF_029448725.1 Salvelinus fontinalis
GTAGCGAAGAAATTACAATTTAGCAAATTAACCTTTCACGGGTCTCTACCCCGGGTCCGGGAGCACCCCCCACCCCCCCCCCCACACTGAGTAGCATCGCTAGCATAGCGTCACAATTAAATAGTAGCATCTAAATATCATTAAATCACAAGTCCAAGACACCTAATGAAAGATACAGATGTTGTGAATAAAGCCACCATTTCAGATTTTTAAAATGTTTTACAGGGAAGACAAAATATGTAAATCTATTAGCTAACCACGACACCATTTTTCTTTGTCCACCATTTTCTCTCAACACCAGTAGCTATCACCAATTCGGCCAAATAAAGATATTGATAGCCACTAACCAAGAAAAAACCTCATCAGATGACAGTCTGATAACATATTTATGGTATAGGATAGGTTTTGTTAGAAAAATGTGCATATTTCAGGTATAAATCATAGTTTACAATTGCACCCACCATCACAACTCGACTAGAAAAAATACAGAGCAACGTGTATTACCTAATTACTAATCATAAAACATTTCTTAAAAATACACAACTCACACAATGGAAATACACAGATCTTGTGAATTCAGACAACATTTCAGATTTTCTAAGTGTCTTACAGCTAAAACACAATAAATCGTTATATTAGCATACCACATGTGCAAACGTTACCAGAGCATTGATTCTAGCCAAAGAGAGCGATAACGTAATCATCGCCAAAATGTATACATTTTTTCACTAACCTTCTCAGAATTCTTCAGATGACACTCCTGTAACATCATATTACAACATACATATAGAAGAGTTTGTTCGAAAATGTGCATATTTAGCCACCAAAATCATGGTTAGACAATGACAAAAGTAGCCCAGCTGGTCAGAAAATGTCGTGCGCCATATTAGACAGTGATCTAGTCTTATACATAAATACTCATAAACTTGACTAAAAAATACAGGGTGGACACCGATTGATAGACAATTTAATTCTTAATACAATCGCTGAATTACATTTTTTTAATTATCCTTACTTTTCAATACAGGTTGCGCCAAGCGAAGCTACTCCTAACAAAATGGCGGCATAAGCGTTTCACATTGACAGAAACGCGATTTATCATAATAAATTGTTCTTACTTTGAGCTGTTCTTCCATCAGAATCTTGGGCAATGAATCCTTTCATGGTTCTAATCGTCTTTTGGTCGAAAGCTGTCCTCTTGCCATGTGGAAATGCCCACTAACGTTTGACATGAACTGGAAACGTGCCCAGCGGTTCAAAGTGTCTCAGAAAGAAATGCCTCAAAATCGCACTAAACGGATATAAATTGCTATAAAACGGTTCAAATTAACTACCTTATGATGTTGTTAACACCTATAACGAGTAAAAACATGACCGGAGAAATATTACTGGCTAAACAAAAGGTTGGAAGGAGGCGAGTTAGAACCGTCCAGAGTAGTGATGCTAGGCGGGCGGGTGCGGGCAGCGATCGGTGAAGAGCATACATTTAGTTTTACTAGCGTTTAAGAGCAGTTGGAGGCCACAGAAGGAGTGTTGTATGGCATTGAAGCTCAATTGGAGGTTTGTTAACACAGTGTCCAAAGAAGGGCCAGATGTATACAGAATGGTGTCGTCTGCGTAGAAGTGGATCAAGGAATCACCCGCAGCAAGAGCAACATTGTTGGTATATACAGAGAAAAGAGTCGGTCCGAGAATTGAACCCTTGGTTCCCCCATAGAGACTGCCAGAGGTCCGGACAACAGGCCCTCCGATTTGACGCACTGAACTCTGTCTCAGAAGTAGTTGGTGAACCAGGCGAGGCAGTCATTTGAGAAACAAAGGCTGTTGAGTCTGCCGATAAGAATACGGTGATTGACAGAGTCGAAAGCCTTGGCCAGGTCGATGAAGACGGCTGCACAGTACTGTCTTTTATCAATGGTGGTTATGATATCGTTTAGTACCTTGAGCGTGGCTGAGGTGTACCTATGACCAGATCGGAAACTGGATTGCACAGCGGACAAGGTACGGTGGGATTCAAAATGGTCAGTGATCTTTTGGTTGTTAACTTGGCTTTGGAAGAATTTAGAAAGGCAGAGCAGGATGGATATAGGTCTGTAACAGTTTGGGTCTAGAGTGTCACCCCCTTTGAAGAGGGGTATGACCGCAGAAGCGTTCCAATCTTTCGGAATCTCTGACGATACAAAAGAGAGGTTGAACAGACTAGTAATAGGGGTTCCACAATGGCGGTGGATAATTTTAGAAAGAGATGGTCCAGATTGTCTAGCCCAGCTGATTTGTACAGGTCCAGGTTTTGCAACTCTTTCAGAACATCAGCTATCTGGATTTGGGTGAAGGAGAAGCTGGGGAGGCTTGGGGAAGTAGCTGAGGGGGGTGAGGAGCTGTTGAACTGAACTGCCTCTTACTCTGTCCCAGATGCTAATATATGCACATTATTATTAGTATTGGATATAAAACACTCTGAAGTTTCTAAAACTGTTTGAATGATGTCTGTGAGTATAACAGAACTCATA
Source organism: Salvelinus fontinalis (assembly GCF_029448725.1). Lineage (NCBI taxonomy): Eukaryota > Metazoa > Chordata > Actinopteri > Salmoniformes > Salmonidae > Salvelinus > Salvelinus fontinalis. The sequence continues at coordinate 2,511 of NW_026600271.1, forward strand.
TGGCAGGCAAAAACATGAGAAAAAATCCAAACAGGAAGTGAGAATTCTGAGACTCGTCAATGTTCAACTCATTGGTGATTCAATTCCCTGTAAGATATGGATCTGTTTGCACTTCCTACGCCTTCCACTAGATGTCAACAGTCTGTAAAACGTGGAACGAAGCTTATGCTGTGTTGTGGAACCGGATGGGAGGGGAATGAGTCAGTGGTCTGGCAGATTGCCAGTTCCTGGTCACGCGCTTTTCTCATGATATCGCCTTGCGTTCCATAACTTCTACAGACATGAAGGAATGCTCCGGTTGGAACGTTATTGGATAGTTATGATAACAACATCCTGAAGATTGATTTTCTACTTAGTTTGACCAGTTTATTCTACCCGTTTTATATCTTTTTTAAGTTTTTGTCCGAGTTCACCTGCATCTGCGCGAGCATTTGGACATGTGCACTAAATATACTAGCAAAAGTAGCTACTTAGACATAAGTCATAAGTTATCGAACAAAACAACGATTTATTGTGGAACTAACTAACTCAGATTATTGCATGGTGTGCTTTTTACGTAAAGTTTTTTTGAAATCTGACACAGCGGTTGCATTAAGAACAAGTGTATCTTTAATTCTATGTAAAATATGTCTTTCATCAAAGCTTATGAGTATTTCTGTTATTTGACGTGGCTCTCTGCAATTTCTCCGGATATATTGGAGGCATTTCTGAACATGGCGCCAATCTAAACCGAGATTTGTGGATATAAATATGCACATTATCAAACAAAATGTATTGTGTAACGATGTCCTATGAGTGTCATCTGATGAAGATCATCAAAGGTTAGTGATTAATTTGATCTCTATTTCTGCTTTTTGTGACTACTATCTTTTGCTGGGAAAATGGCTGTGTTTTTCTGTGGCTATGTACTGAGCTAACATAATTGTTTGGTGTGCTTTCGACGTAAATCCTTTTTGAAATCAGACAAGTTGGCTGGATTCACAACATGTGTAGCTTTAATTTGGTGTCTTTCATGTGTGATTTCATGAAAGATAGATTTTTATAGTAATATATTTGAATTTGGCGCGCTACATTTTTTCTGGCTTTTGGCCAAGTGGGACGCTACCGTCCCACATATCCCAGAGAAGTTAAGTTGGTGAGGAAATTACTGTAAAAGAACGACCAGGCATCTTCGACTGACGGGAAGAGGTCTATATACTTCCAAGATACCCGGGCCAGGTCGATTAGAAAGGCCTGCATGCAGAAGTGTTTTAGGGAGCATTTGACAGTGATGAGGGGTGGTCGTTTGACCGCGGACCCATAACGGATGCAGGCAATTAGGCAGTGATTGCTGAGATCCTGATTGAAAACAGTAGAGGTGTATTTGAAGGGCAAGTTGGTCAGGATAATATCTATGAGGGTGCCCATGTTAACGGATTTAGGGTTGTACCTGGTGGGTTCCTCAATAATTTGTGTGAGATTGAGGGCATCTAGCTTGGATTGTAGGATGGCCGGGGTGTTAAGCATTTCCCAGTTTAGGTCACCTAACAGAACAAACTCTGAAGATAGATGAGGGCAATCAATTTGCATATGGTGTCCAGGGCACAGCTGGGAGTCTGTAACAGGCGGAAACAGTGAGAGACTTATTTCTGGACAGATTTATTTTTTAAATTAGAAACTTGAACTGTTTGGGCGTAGACCTGGAAAGTATGACAGAACTACACAGGCCATCTCTGCAGTAGATTGCAACTTCTCCCCCTTTGGCAGTTCTATCTTGACGGAAAATGTTGTAGTTGGGGATGGACATTTCAGAATTTTTGGTGGCCTTCTCAGACACGGCAAGGACATCAAGAGGAGTAGGATGAGGGTACGGCTAAAAGCTATCAGAATTAGTTGTCTAGTGCGATGGGTACAGAGAAGATAAGGAGCAGATTTCTGGGCGTGGTAGGATAGACTCAAGGCATAATGTACAGACAGGGGTATGGTAGGGTGCGGGTACAGTGGAGGTAAACCTAGACATTGAGTGACGATAGGAGAGGTTGCATCTCTGGATGCTCTAGTTATGCTAGGTGAGGTCACCGCATGTGTGGGAGTCAGGACAAACGAGCTCTCTGAGGCATGTTGAGTGGGACTAGGGGCTCTGCAGTAAAATAAAACAATGATAACTACCCTAAACAACAGTATACAAGGCATATTGACATTAGAGAGACATAAAGCGAGGCATAAAGCAATCACAGGTGTTGATTGGGAGAGCTAGCTAAGACAACAACGGGTACGACAACAACAGTTAATCAGCTAAGACAACAACAGGTAAAATGGCAATGAATGGGCAGAGAGGGTCAGTTAACTACACACAGGGCCTGAGTTCGAGGCTGGGGCCGACAGATAAACAAAATGGAGACCCGTGATTAATGAACAATCCAGCAGGCATCAGCTATGTAGCCAAGTGATCATAGGGTCCAGTGAACAGCAATATATGAACTAGGGAAGCCGTTAGGTAGTCATTACTATGCTAGCCGGGAGATGTGCCTGGCTCGAGGCTAACTGGTGCTAGCTTCGGGACAAGGGCGTTAGCCACTATAGCCAATCCGGTGCAAAGGTTCCTGCTTACAGCAGGAATCCGGTGATGTGAACGTGTTCTCAATTTGCCTACCTGGTTAAATAAAGGTGAAATAATTATTTATTTTTTTAAATGTAGTGGCTTCCAGTCGTCTTAGTGAAGAGTCTGGGAGGCATCAGCTGTGTAGCCGAGTGATCATAGGGTCCACTGAGCAGGCCGGGAGATGGGCCTGGCTCAAGGCTAGCGTCGAGGCTGGGCCACTCGGTAGCAGCTAGCCAGCTGCGATTATCTGGTGTAATGGTCCAGAGCTTACGGCAGTAATACGGTGATGTAATGGAGAAAAACAGTCCGATATGCTCAGGGTTGATATCGCGCAGTGCAGACTGGCAGGTGTTATCCAGGCTAAAAGCGGCTGGTGTCTGAGCTAAAAAGGTAAAGGCCGCTAGCAGTGGCTAACAATGACTAAATAGCTAGTAGCTAATTAGCTTCTGATGGCTAGCTTCTGATGGAGGTTCTAGCTATAAGGTCTAAAAAAAAATAGCAGATCCGTTTCACATTGGGTAAGGTCAAAAAATGGAAAAAGAGATTGAAATATATTGCAAAATATACAAAAAAAGATAACATTTACAACAAACAGGTCTTAATGCTACACGCCATCTTGGATTACAAGATGACTCAGTTAAAAAACATTGGATTTAGCAAACTCTGAAATTATTTAGTGTTTCTGTGCCCATGAAAACGGTTTTCCCAGCGTAACATAAGGAGCCACTAAATGATAAGTGGGTCGAGTGCATTTCAGAATACAAAAAAATTGTCCGACAGCAATATCCCGTATTTAAGTTGAAGTTCATCATATGACAAGCGTAACGTTATGACTATAACTACTGTTCCCAGAAGGAGGGAAACTAGGTACAACATACTATTAAATCCACGCCTCGCTGGAAGCCCCGCCTTCCACAGGTGATGAGAGGCTTGGATTTATTCTGCTCTTTAATACCGCTCTTCACCGACACAGGAAAAGGCGGGGACAAACAGGTGTTGTACCTCATTTCCCTCCTTCAGGGAAGTGCAATTATAATCAAAGTTACACTCCCTTTCAGTCATTCAACTTCGGTACAACATACTACGGGGAAATACAATCATTCCCGATGCCGACCCCTACGGATACTAAATGAAACAGCCCATGGCAGACCACCCAGACTTGACCCTACAAGATGCGCCAGTTTTGTCAATTTATTCATTGTCTTTTGTTTGAAACACTCCTGTCAATGTTGAGTAAGGACACACACACCTGATTACACATATAGTAGTAGGACTAGTCTACCTGGCCGGCACACAAATGTAGGCCTATAAATGTGCCCATTTGGGGATGTCTAATAGTATTTCTCATTGTCTTAACGCTGCACCACTAATGAGTTGTGGAGCATCTCAAAGTAACCTTTTCCTTCACGTCAAACAGCCAGTAAACAAAGTCTAATCAAAATCAATTGCGAATGACAATAGTTCCTCAAAGTAACTTTTTCCTCACCTCCAAACAGCAAGTAAACAAAATCTAATCAAAATCAATTAAAAATGACAATAGTTCCTCAAAGTAAAACAGCAAGTAAAAATCACAATCAATTGCGAATGACAATAGTTCCTCAAAGTATTTTCGTAAAATATTTCCAGCTCTCACCCTTTCGATAACCACTCAGCATTAAAGGGAAAAACTTAATTCTATGATCCAGTGGAAATGTCATAAAATACCTGATTACTTCTTATCCTTTGCACAAATAGCCTATAGCTGTGTCTGTCCAGAACTCACTGGAGCAGGAAACTGAGGGTCTAGAATATTTTATATAATGTTGCAAGCTTGCTATCCGAGTTTCCTGACCCAGTTGATAGTTGAAACAATGTTTCAAGTTTGTAGTAGACAGGCCATGTGCCGCCAATGTGATTTCTAGGATATTTATTTTTATCAGGATATTTTCTACCTGCAGAATGCAATGTTTTAATTTGTTGGCTTTATGTAGGCTATCTTTACATAGTTGGCATCTAGAATTCATCATGATGTCACAATGGCAATAAAAGTTACTTTTAGATTTGTATCATTTTCATTTAGATAGAATGTAGATTAATCACAGACAATAATTTTGAGATACAATTATAAATTAAATGAAACTGTTCCAGTAAAATGTGCATATGAAAATCATAACTGGCACGCAGATTGGTAGAAATGGTCAGATAAATTGGCATTGCAACTGGAAAAGGTTGCAGACTGATGGTGTAGTCAATTACTTGTCTATTAGTCTATCTATCTGTAGTCTATTACTGCAAACTTCAGGAGCAAAACGGCAGAATTTACGAAGTCCAGCAGCGGAGGGGAGACTCCCTCTGGTCGGGTTGTGTTGACGACAGGCTCCCTCTGGTCGGGTTATGTTGACGACCGGCTCCCTCTGGTCGGGTTATGTTGACGACCGGCTCCCTCTGGTCAGGTTATGTTGATGACCGGCTCCCTGTGGTCAGGTTATGTTGACGACCGGCTCCCTCTAGTTATGACTTCGAGTCATTTGTGTGTCTTAATTATTTAATCAAACAGAATGCTTAAAGCATCATACAAGTTCAGTACATACAGATTTTATAAAAACACATGGGGCGATTGGTAGAAAGAACAGATGCCTCTTGGTTGACCAAGATGTATTTTAGTTGGGGACAGCACTAGAACATGATTTTGGGGATCCGAGGTGGCGCAGCGGACACTGCATCTCAGTGCTTGAGGCGTCACAACAGACACCCTGGATCAAATCCAGGCTGTATTCCAACCGGCCGTGATTGGGAGTCCCATAGGGCGGCGCACAATTGGCCCAGCACCGTCCAGTGTAGGCAGTCATTGTAAATAAGAATTTGTTCTTAACTGACTTGCCTAGTTAAATAAAGGTTACATTTAAATAAATAAGTAAATAGTGTTTCATGACAAACCATTTTTTACAAATCTGTCAAGGCACCAACTTTGAGAAGGGTTTAAAACAAAGGTTTCAAACCAATTCATGAATGTAATTGCATCTAGGTATGTCTTGCCATTAATGTAAAGGCATGGAAAAAAAATTGGCTGAATATTATACAATGACTTAACAGCTCTAATAATTAGCCTCCACAGGAAATCTACACTGGCAATTCTAGAATATACGATATAGCCTAGAAACCTGGTTAAACTATCACTATGACATCATGGATGAATACTAGAATATACTATATAGCCTAGAAACCTGGTTACACTATCATTATGACATCATGGATGAATTCTAGAATATACTATATAGCCTAGAAACCTGGTTAAACTATCATTATGACATCATGGATGAATTCTAGAATATACTATATAGCCTAGAAACCTGGTAAAACTATCATTATGACATCATGGATGGCCAGTCCTTGTATTCATAGTGTAGTGAATTCAGGGGGTTGCCCTGAGCTGAACTCAAACCTGGGTCTAGTGACCGTCAAGCCAACACCTTATAACTGTTACGCCAAGATGTCTGAACTTCTTGACGAGATCGCTAGGTGTTGGGTTACGGTTGCTACAATAGCTTTCTCAATGAATTTGAGAGTGGTTACATTTCTCCAGCCCCCATCCCTCAGCTGTTTACCAAACCAAGTCTCTTGGCAGCCATTTTGTTGCTGTTTAAATCCTAGGTTGTCCCTTTAAAAAAGCCACACATCAATCAACCAATCTGAAGTTGAAACAATAACAAAGCAGTCATTCCACCACTGTTTTGGTAATAAGATGATGATGGGCCTGGAGACATTTAACTACTCTCAAATTCATAGACAGACCTATGGATGCAAGGACTGACCATCCATGATATCAACATTATAGTTTTAACAATGTTGAGGCTGTTGATTTACATTGTTTCTAAACATTGGAGTAAAAAAAGCTTCTTTTTGGGTTCTTATGGGGAACAACAGTTGAACTAAGCTCATGAGGCATGTGTTATATTCTCCAAGAATCAATGGCTATTACAGATTTCCCTTTTAACACCAAACATCAGTTCAACAACTGCAGAGTTTGTACCTCTGTATTTAAGACAGTACTTACCAGTGGTAATCACGGCCCAGTTTCTCAAAACCATCTTATGGCTAAGTTCATCTTTAGAACCACAGGATGCCTTAAATTGCGTTTGGGAAATCGGGCCCAGATATTCAGTTTCTTCCTCCTCTTCTTCCGATGAGACCGTAAACTCCCCATCCTCCGCTTTCACTTCAAAAACTGAATCCTCCTCATCTTTTACTGTAACACCCTCCTCCTCTTTCACTCTGAACGCCTCTTCTTTCACTGTAACGTCTTCCTCTTCTTTCACTGAAACGTCTTTATCTTCTTCTTTCAGGGTAACAACCTCACCCTCTGCTTGTTTTTGTATTGTAACATCCTTCTCTTCCTCCTCCTCTTTGATGAGAGCTTCTTTCTCCGTCCAACAGACCGTCTCTTCTTCAGCAGGAAGAGAGTAATTTAGTGAACTCATGGTCGGAGATGTTAGCTAGGCTAATGCTAACTTAACCAGCCCGCTAGCTGAATAATAACAACAGCACCGTAAATATGAAATTAAATAGGATAACTAACCAACTAGACGACAGACAAGGGTTTAAAATACAGTGGCTAATATACACTAAAGCGTCTAAAGAGCTTTATGGGTTCGGCTACTTTGGCTAGCAAGCTACAGAGGTGTCTGACTAACTGTTGCTGCTGCTAAAAGAAGCGTTCCGTCCACTAGATTATACGTCACACTAACAGCATTGCGTTCCGTCCACTAGATTATACGTCACACTAACAGCATTGCCTTAAAATCGCACACCGCCATCTGCTGCCTAGAGTGGGTAACGCTCAGTCTGAACCTCTGACTGCGATGGAGATGTGCGACTTTAAGACAATGACGCTAGTGTGACGTAAAATATATATTATAATGTTCAGACAAAAAGTTAGTGTAGGAAGCATGAGTTTTTACTCACCAGTGTAACAATACAGTGTGGTTAAAGACTTAGTAACTTAGTTGTGTTCACGATCTGGTTCCCTATAAGCACAACCAGTTATGTTTTTGAATGATCACATATGTGTTCATTTATTTCGGGATTCTGGGTAATCCACAGCAGATTTATGGAGAATTGCTGTGGGTGAGTTCAAAATTGAATTGTCCCGGGATAGAAATATAAAAAGTTGACATTACATCATAAAATCCACCTTTTAAATCATACAATAGCAATTTATGTTTTAGTAACTACTGTTGTTGGTTTGGCGTCAAATAAGCCTCTCTTTATATGTTATTTGCCAAATCTCAGTTTCCATGTGGGTTTTATGCTAAAGTTCCCTCTTTCAAGTTGGTATCTAACTGGAAAATGCATCTTCTTTAGGAGTGCTATTTTTACCCTGTCGACTACTGATCATTCATCCACACTGTGTGTCTCATCAATGCAGGTCATTTATGACAAATGTATGAAGTACATGTTCTCTAAACCCATGAACACCTGCCAGTTTATTAGCCCGGTTTTGTTAGTTTAGGTGTGTTATACTTCTTCACCACCAGAGGGGGACATTTAGTCATTTTCCAGGTTAATTTGATATATTTGGATACTAAAATGGATGACAGTTTATTCTCATGTAGTGAATATGAGATACATGGAAACAATTGATTCATTTATTATAGTAAATTATGAATTAGTAGGAATTGTTAAATCCACTATACGATCACAATTACTTTGATAGACATTTCAATATTTTTTTTTGTTAGTATATTATAGGGCAGATTTATGGAGAATTGCTGTGGGAGTTCTATTTATATCCCGTCACTACTGATCATTCATCCTTACTGTGTGTGTCCCATCATTGCAGCTTTGGAAATAAATGAACTATCCATCCATTGCTCCTTCCTGTGTTGACTCACTGACTTGAGAGACCAGGAAGGTCACACTAGCTCGATAGGTTGATATCTAGCTCAATAGCTCATCCTTTATGTTGTGTCAACTTGTCGAAATGTTACGTACCGGAGCTACGAGCCTTGTCCAAATCACTAAACAATCATTCAGAGCAGTGTGCTGATGCCTGTATCACTTTATCAGCAGCACGTGAAGCTTCATTTCGTCGAACAACCACCTGATTAGTTTGGTATTGGGCTGGTTTGACACTGCAGGCGACTGATTGATCTACAAATCACTACTACATCAATAACCAGACCCACTAGAACACAGTCCCATCTCCATTAACTACATCACACCTGCCCAGACCCACTAGAACACACCTCCATCTCCATTAACTACATCACACCTGTCCAGACCCACTAGAACACACCTCCATCTCCATTAACTACATCACACCTGTTCAGACCCACTAGAACACACCTCCATCTCCAATAACTACATCACACCTGCCCAGACCCACTAGAACACACCTCCATCTCCATTAACTACATCACACCTGTCCAGACCCACTAGAACACACCTCCATCTCCATTAACTACATCACACCTGCCCAGACCCACTAGAACACATCTCCATCTCCATTAACTACATCACACCTGTCCAGACCCACTAGAACACACCTCCATCTCCATTAACTACATCACACCTGCCCAGACCCACTAGAACACACCTCCATCTCCATTAACTACATCACACCTGCCCAGACCCACTAGAACACACCACTTCTCCATTACCTACATCACACCTTCCCAGACCCACTAGAACACACCCCCATCTCCATTAACTACATCACACCTGCCCAGAACCACTAGAACACACCACTTCTCCATTACCTACATCACACCTTCCCAGACCCACTAGAACACACCCCCATCTCCATTAACTACATCACACCTGCCCAGACCCACTAGAACACACCTCCATCTCCATTAACTACGTCACACCTGCCCAGACCCACTGGAACACACCTCCATCTCCATTAACTACATCACACCTGCCCAGACCCACTATTACACACCTCCATCTCCATTAACTACATCACACCTGCCCAGACCCACTAGAACACACCTCCATCTCCATTAACTACATCACACCTGCCCAGACCCACTAGAACACACCTCCATCTCCATTAACTACATCACACCTGCCCAGACCCACTAGAACACACCTCCATCTCCATTAACTACATCACACCTGCACCAAACCCACTATAATACACCTCCTTCTCCCTATCCTGCATCACTGTCTGCCACATGGTCTCAAACTGCACCATTTTATTTCTCTCCGTCGCCCAGCACTTTACATTTTTAGATAATAAAGCATTTGACCTTTCCACTGCGTTATCAATGGAGGATTGGTTGATTTCCAGTTGAAGTATTTAAGATGATTGACGAGAACAGTATCGTCCAACCATCCGGTAACTTGTTTCATGCTCATCAAAGGTGAGGGTGAATTTCAGATGTTCACTGCTTGTATTGATGAAGGAGTGGAATCGATGAAGTTCCTCTGCTGTCCCCTGGAATAGAAGGAACACGTCATCAATGAAGACTTTTACAGATCCTGATGAGGTGCTAGAATGGATTGTTAGGGCTGACAATCACATTCTTCTCTAACAACCCCACATACAGATTGGCATAATTCAATGCTATTTTTTTTAAACTACAATGACCATATTGACCTGAGCGCCTACTTGTCTTTGTCTGTGTTTCTTTTACACCTGCTACGTAAAAGAGACCAAAGAATGTGTAAAAGTATAGCTTCCATCCCTCTCCTCGCCCCTACCTGGGCTCGAACCAGGGACCCTCTGCACACATCAACAACTGCCTCCCACGAAACATCGTTACCATCGCTATTAGCGCGCACCCCGCTAACTAGCTAGCCATTTCACATCGGTTACAAATGCACAATGGTCAATGCTATCTGGGATCCTTGGGACATCCCTACCCTAAACCCTAACCTTAACCATTTTAAATGTCAACTTCAATGGGCTAGGGAAGTCCCAAGGATGTATCTCTACCTGGAAATACATGATCTAAGTGATTGATAGTTGGTATTCAGCAGTCATAAAGCCTTATTTACTTTAATGAACTACTAAAATTGTGATTTTGTCAGACAGCATAGACAGCAGCTCTACACTTTATTGACTGACTGATCCATTCATCCTTCCATCCCTCCTCAGCCTTCCTCTTCTCTGAAGACCCAGTGAGGGTGGAGCTCAGTCAGAGAGCTGTTGAGGGACTGGTTAGGAAGAATACTTCTACAACCAGAGAGGTGAGAGGTCACACATGGTTTAGATGGTAAATATTTATGTCCACTTAGTGGTTCATCACGTAAGCAAAAGGGAATATGTTCCATCATCTATGTTTATTTACATTAGTGCAAATTGTCCACTGATATTGGTGTAATTTCTCACCCCTTTTGGCTGTATGAAAGTTAATTTCCCCTCAAACACATATTTGTTCTTTGATATTATGAAGGTAATTTGTGTCAAATGTACTTTTCCCCACTCATTCACCCCATCTCTTTACATTGCTTATTTATATTCAGTGGCCTGACTGCATCCAGACTGTCAAAGGCCCGCCCTGGTAGATCTGAACCTAATGCAGCTTGGAGTGATCAGATGACGGAAGTCACATTTAGGTGCCAGGTGTAACTGAGGCCATAGATGCTCCATATCCATTACTTTGAGTGTTTTATATAATATGACTAAATGTGTTTCTTTCTGTGTTACAGGGGCAGTCAAGAAATGGAACAGCAAGGCCACAGAACATGACATGAGCAGAGCTGTGGGAGACCACCTCAAGCCCCTGGTAGAGCCGGGGGTGGTGTTTACCACTCCACCTGCAGAGCTGTGGGAGACCACCTCAAGCCCCTGGTAGAGCCGGGGGTGGTGTTTACCACTCCACCTGCAGAGCTGTGGGAGACCACCTCAATCCCCTGGTAGAGCCGGGGGTGGTGTTTACCACTCCACCAGCAGAGCTGTGGGAGACCACCTCAAGCCCCTGGTAGAGCCGGGGGTGGTGTTTACCACCCCACCACGCCTTCAGCAGGCTTGAAAAGTGGGATTGATACTGATTTTCATACCAAGAGTCTGTTGATTGGTCAGTCATTGGGTTCATTTCTTAAAATCAAAAGAAGCTTTATTTATACAGCACATTTCAGACATGGATGCAACACAATGGCTTCACAGGAGAAAACAATGAAAATAAACAGAAATATTTAGTACACAAAAATAACAGGATAAAAAAAACAGAAGATTAACAACTGAAAGAACAATGAGCATTCTAAGGAAATGCCATTGATTAAAACACTAATTGGATGCAATATCCAACCCAAAATATAAGCTTGTTTTATAGGAGGGATTCTCAAAGACACTATGGGGGTGTCGACTGAAAGTTGACTAGTAACAACAACTGGGACCTAAAAGACACCACCCATGAGACCCACTAAATCTGCCCAAGAAGAGGGAAACAAAAGAAACACCCACACCAAACTTACAGACAGGAAGCAAACCAAAAGGTGGAGCAACTAAATGTGTTGACTCTGCACATCTATCAAGACAACTAGAGCACTGGGCCAGACACTCTTAAATAGAACCTGGACCAGCTCAGGTGAAACACCTTCCCACTAACGAGATGGACAAGCCAGCACAGGTGTAACACATACTGACTAACGAGGTGACACCAATCAGTGCGTCCTACGTGCTAACGAGCTATACGTGCTAACGAGCTATACGTGCTAAAGTCCAACCTCAAAACATAAATTGAAAAACCAAAGACTAACTAACACCTTAAGAGTTTAAAAAACCCACTAGCTTCTAGAACTCACGTCTTCCTAAAACCCACTAGCTTCTAGAACTCTTGTCCCCTTGGAACGAGCCCAAACAAAACTCATCTCCAATACGGAAAAACGTGCAGTAAAAATAAACTGTGATCCATGGCAATGCACTGGCTAAACGCAAAACACAAAACATTTTGACTGCCCCCCTTGAGACAATCAGCAACCAGGTTGTTCTCACCACGGACATGTCTGATTTCAAGAGGAAACTCCTGCAATATCCGTAGTAACTTTCCACCTCACTGCAGAGCTTCTCTCTCTTTTCAGGGTTCACTAGATAGGCATGTTGTTGGATCGGGGCCCAGTCCCCAATGTCATGCTCTAGTACATTTGGGTTGGCACATCTGAGAATGAACCCTGATATTCTAAAAACAGGGCAACAATGTCAATATAATTGTACCAAAAAACTGTCAGTTGGTTGCATGAATAATTTTCATTAAATGTTTCATGAAATGTAAACATGAAATATTTGATTGCATAGTATTATTTTCAATGGCTTTTCAATTACATTTTGCTAGGTGGGATAGGTCACTGTCAAAACACAGTTTTAACGTGTCCAAATCAATAACCAATATGCAGAAACAGTTTGGGATAAATTGAAAACCTAACATGTGGTATATACACAAACATCTGCCACAATAATTGTCTTTTTTTAAAACAAGCTCCTTATAAACTGCACAAGCACCAGAAACGCTGTTGTTTTGACAAGTAGCAATAAATCACTGATATCGATTAGGGGGGAAATCAGGTTGTATGTGCTGTTGAAACTAACACAACTAAAAAACATGGAAATGGGAGATATATTTTAGCTCACTGGTTAGAGGACAACCTGCAGAAGACAGTCAGCTACATATTGGAGTGATGCATTTAAATTTAGGGGTCGCTAAACAAAGGAACACAACACTTATTTGTCATAACTCATCGATATTATGTTGAAATCAGTTGATTCTGGAAATAATGTGTACATCACTGGTTAGAGGACAACTCTTTTTTTGTTAGTCACTTTGTGTTAAATCACATAAAAAGTACTCTTTCAATTCAGAGCCTGGATTTCCCCCAATGAGCCTAATATCCATATCATGTTGAAATCAATAGATAAGGGGGCAAACGTTCTGACTGACTGACTGCAGAGTATATTAATATACTATATATTAAAACATTCTACATTGAGACATTAAAATACTCCTACTACAATGTTAAAACATTCTACATTGTGACATCATTAAAAACTCCTACTACAATGTTAAAACATTCTACATTGTGACATTAATTCATTGATATCATGACACAACTCCTTCATAAATTTTCTGATATTTGATCAGAGATCTTTTATCAGATTATCTCTGGTCACAACTAAGAGGTTTCTCTCCTGTGTGTGTTCTCTGGTGCACTGTCAGATCTCCAGATTGACTAAAACTCTTCCCACATTGACCACAGCTATAAGATTTCTCTCCTGTGTGTGTTCTCTGGTGTATAGTTAGATAGCCTGAAGAAGAAAAACTCTTCCCACATTGACGACAGCTATAAGGTTTCTCTCCTGTGTGTATTCTCTGGTGTATAGTTAGATAGCCTGAAGAAGAAAAACTCTTCCCACATTGACCACAGCTATAAGGTTTCTCTCCTGTGTGTATTCTCTGGTGTGATACCAGATGGCCAGATCGAACAAAACTCTTCCCACATTGATCACAGCTATATGATTTCTCTCCTGTGTGTGTTCTCTGGTGTGATACCAGATGGCAAGATTGACCAAAACTCTTCCCACATTGATCACAGCCATAAGGTTTCTCTCCTGTGTGTATTCTCTGGTGCACTGTCAGCTCTCCAGATTGACCAAAACTCTTCCCACATTGTTCACAGCTATAAGGTTTCTCTCCTGTGTGTATTCTCTGGTGTATAGTCAGATTGCCAGATGTAGAACATCTCTTCCCACATTGACCACAGCTATAAGGTTTCTCTCCTGTGTGTATTCTCTGGTGTGATACCAGATGGCAAGATTGACCAAAACTCTTCCCACATTGACCACAACTATAAGGTTTCTCTCCTGTGTGTATTCTCTGGTGCACTGTCAGCGCTCCAGATTGACCGAAACTCTTCCCACATTGATCACAGCTATAAGGTTTCTCTCTTGTGTGGATTCTCTGATGAATTTTAATGCCTAATGAGGTGAATCTCTTCCCACAGTCAGAGCAGCAGTGAGATTTCCTCCCTGTGGGTCTCCACTGGTGTTTCTTGAGGTGTTCTGATGTGGAGAGACTCTTCTCTGCCTCTTCAGCATCATGTTGTTGTTGAGGCTCCCCAGAGGATCCACGATAGTCCCGTATCTCTCCTGTGTGAATAAAAAGTCAAACAGGTGGTTTAAGGCCCACAACAGCAAAAATCCACTGTAAAAAGGTGATGTCAACAGCGTAGCCATGATGTTGTACAAACAATGACGTCTGTAATGAATGTTCAATATTTGACATGTGTCTTAACCTGTTTGGGCTGCAGGGGCAGTATTGAGTAGCCTGGATAAAAGGTGCCCATTTCAAACAGCCTCGTACTCAATTCTTGCTCGTACAATATGCATATTATTATTACTATTGGATAGAAAACACTCTCTAGTTTCTAAAACCGTTTGAATTATATCTGTGAGTGAAACAGAACTCATTTTGCAGCAAACTTCCTGACAGGAAGTGGAAAATCTGAAATCGATGCTCTGTTCTAGGGCCTGCCTATAAATGTGCTTGATATGTATTAGATGCACTTCATACGCCTTCCACTAGATGTCCTAGACTAGATGGGCCTCTGGGAGAAAACCCTGACGGGAGATTTACAATGTCTTTTGGGTGATAAAACCTAGAGACCGCATTCCAGAGCATGAGTTAATGTTTCTGTTCTATATGGTACCAGGGAGAGATGACCTCAGGGCCAGACCCTGGTCTCTACACAAAGATGACTGTTTTTACATCAGATACTGTCTGCTGTGAATTATAAGTATCTTTCACACAAATCTTAACCTTGTGACCCGTTCTATACATCTGTTGTTCGTCATGTAGGTTGAAAGACCTTTGTACTTCTGTCTTGTGGCTCTCAACGAATCATCTGGGGGTGATTTGTCAACCAGCCATCATCGTACAGCACTCAATTGATTAACTTTATATTTGCGTGTTGTATTGACCTGCTCCCTTATTAATAAGTGAATAAAGATTTAGTTTAAGTATAACTCTGACTTGTGTGATAAGTTTGTCTCTCCTCATTTGATGTGAAAGAAATTGACCACATTTGGCAATGGGGATGTGAATCTTGACTTGGTGACCGCTGCTGACGACCTGGGTAAATGACCTGGCTCCTGACGACCTGGGTAAATGACCTGGCTCCTGATGACCTGGTTAAATGACCTGGCTCCTGACGACCTGGGTAAATGACCTCGGTAAATGACCTAGGTAAATGACCTGGCTCCTGACGATCTGGGTAAATGACCTGGCTCCTGACGACCTGGGTAAATGACCTGGCTCCTGAGGACCTGGGTAAATGACCTGGCTCCTGACGACCTGGGTAAATGACCTGGCTCCTGACGACCTGGGTAAAAGACCTGGCTCCTGACTACCTGGGTAAATGACCTGGCTCCTGACTACCTGGGTAAATGACCTGGCTCCTGATGACCTGGGTAAATGACCTGGCTCCTGACAACCTGGGCAAATTACCTGGGTAAATTACCTGGCACCTGACGACCTGTGTAAATGACCTGGCTGCTGACGACCTGGGTAAATGACCTGGCTCCTGACGATCTGGGTAAATGACCTGGCTCCTGACGACCTGGGTAAATGACCTGGCTCCTGACGACCTAGGTAAATGACCTGGCTCCTGACGATCTGGGTAAATGACCTGGCTCCTGACGACCTGGGTAAATGACCTGGCTCCTGTGAACCTGGGTAAATGAGCTGGCTCCTGACTACCTGTGTAAATGACCTGGCTCCTGACTACCTGAGTAAATGACCTGGCTCCTGATGACCTGGGTAAATGACCTGGGTAAATGACCTGCCTCCCGACGACCTGGGTAAATGACCTTGCTCCTGACGACCTGGCTCCTGACTACCTGGGTAAATGACCTGGCTCCTGACTACCTGGGTAAATGACCTGGCTCCTGATGACCTGGGTAAATGACCTGCATCCTAACTACCTGGGTAAATTACCTGGCTCCTGACGACCTGGGTAAATGGCCTGGCTGCTGACGACCTGGGTAAATGACCTGGCTCTTGAGGACCTGGGTAAATGACCTGGCTCCTGACGACCAGGGTAAATGACCTGGGTAAATGACCTGGCTCCTGACGACCTGGGTAAATGACCTGGGTAAATGACCTTGCTCCTGACGACCTGGGTAAATGACCTGGCTCCTGATGACCTGGGTAAATGACCTGGCTCCTGACGACCTGGGTAAATGACCTGGCTCCTGTGAACCTGGGTAAATGACCTGGCTCCTGACGACCTGGGTAAATGACCTGGGTAAATGACCTGGGTCCTGACGACCTGGGTAAATGACCTGGCTCCTGACGACCTGGGTAAATGACCTGGCTCCTGATTACCTGGGTAAATGGTGCACAAGGGATCTCTCAAACTTGGGATCTCAGGGAGACCACACTTCGGGAACGGAGCCGATGGACCCACCTTTGATCTGAGATGCAGCGAGCCGAGTGAATACCACATCTCGGACCTGGTTTACAAAAAGAGGTGAGCGAAACACGCAAAGTGGAGTTTTTATCAAAACCTCGTAGTCTCTGAGTATTCCAGTGTGAGGGCGGTCACCTTGGAGGTGTAAACAGGGCCCAGTCAGGAGGCTCTGAGTGTGTATTCCTGTGTGGAGGTGTAAACAGGGCCGAGTCAGGGGGCTCTGAGTGTGTATTCCAGTGTGAGGGGTGGTCATCTTGGAGGTGTAGACAGGGCCGAGTCAGGAGGCTCTGAGTGTTCCAGTGTGAGGGGGGTCACCTTGGAGGTGTAGACAGGGCCGAGTCAGGAGGCTCTGAGTGTTCCAGTGTGAGGGGGGTCACCTTGGAGGTGTAGACAGGGCCCAGTCAGGAGGCTCTGAGTGTGTGTTCCAGTGTGAGGGGGGTCACCTTGGAGGTGTAGACAGGGCCCAGTCAGGAGGCTCTGAGTGTGTATTCCTGTGTGGAGGTGTAGACAGGGCCCAGTCAGGAGGCTCTGAGTGTGTATTCCTGTGTGGCGGTGTAAACAGGGCCCAGTCAGGAGGCTCTGAGTGTTCCAGTGTGAGGGGGGTCACCTTGGAGGTGTAGACAGGGCCGAGTCAGTGGAGGATGATCTGAGAGTCAGTCAACTCAAACACATCTATCATTGGTCGGTTGCGGGCAACCTAGCGCCATCCTGACACTGAAATAAAAAATACAGCCCTAGCAGAGCCCCAAGTCCCATAGGGATGTCCTCGAGGGCGTGGATGTTCTCGCCTTCAAAGGCCAGCGGGATTTCACTCTCATATCCATTCCCTGGACTTGATTCATTTCTGAGATAATCTGAAAAGAATCGCTGCTGTGGTCTCGAGTCCTAGTAAAGTAAAGCAATGATCTTACTACACTTGCTAATTTTATTACAAAATACATTAGAGAAAGGGAAGGAATAAGAGAAAATCCCTCTTCTGTATTGTCCTTCAGGGACTGTCAACATAGCAGGATGATGTCCTCACCCCTGCCTCGCCTCTCTACCTCTGGTAGTCCTTGAATTATCTTTTTGTCTATATCCATTCCATGGACTTGATTCATTTCTGAGAAGATCTGAAAATAACATTTGCACACGTTTGTACGCTAATAGATTTCAGTTTGTATTGACTGCTATGTAGGTTAAATGTACACTTCAAATGCAGCTGTCCTACAACAGATCTGTACCTTCTTCTTGATCCCGATTGCATTGTGTCCATGTTCTCTCCTATAAGAATTTCAAAGGAAGAGAAAATGTGTCAAAGAATAGTCTTACAAGCATTTAAATATATATATTAAACAAATATTGAAAGATAAATGGCATCGACATACAATGTAATGTAAAATAGAAGAACATATTGGAGAAAGCACTAGCCAATACACTACTGCCATACAGTAACAATACTGCCATACAGGCCTAATATCACATTTCAAGATATCTTTGTACACAAATTGTTCAATATTTTATCAGGCTGACTTGAAAGATTTTACGCAACATTTTGCTGCGTGGCAATACTGTGTTTGGATTCTGAAGGGCCTTTATACAAAAGAGGTAGTCTAGACACTGTATTAATACCATTATGCATTTGAATCGCATCTACAGCTACCATCTAAGATATTAATGTCCCTCCACAAGGGGGCGGACATGTAACGTTTCCAAAATGGGATAGTATTGTCCATGTAACGTTTCCAAAATGGGATAGTATTGTCCATGTTACGTTTCCAAAATGGGATAGTATTGTCCATGTAACGTTTCCAAAATGGGATAGTATTGTCCATGTAATGTTTCCAAAATGGGATAGTATTGTCCATTTAACCTTTCCAAAATGGGATAGTATTGTCCATGTAACGTTTCCAAAATGGGATAGTATTGTCCATGTAACGTTTCCAAAATGGGATAGTATTGTCCATGTAATGTTTCCAAAATGGGATAGTATTGTCCATTTAACCTTTCCAAAATGGGATAGTATTGTCCATGTAACGTTTCCAAAATGGGATAGTATTGTCCATGTAACGTTTCCAAAATGGGATAGTATTGTCCATGTAACGTTTCCAAAATGGGATAGTATTGTCCATTTAACCTTTCCAAAATGGGATAGTATTGTCCATGTAACGTTTCCAAAATTGGATAGTATTGTCCATGTAACGTTTCCAAAATGGGATAGTATTGTCCATGTAACATTTCCAAAATGGGATAGTATTGTCCAGGTAACGTTTCCAAAATGGGATAGTATTGTCCATGTAACATTTCCAAAATGGGATAGTATTGTACATGTAACGTTATGCCCCCCTTGTGAGTTAATAGTATTGCATGCTGTAGCAGGCTATATAAAGAGGAAGACCTCCATTGACGATTCAGTTCGTTGTAACATCTCGTCTGGACAGGTCACCGTCCTTAGTTAGTTAGTTAACGTTAGCTAGTTCATTATCACAAAAGTGAGAACTGCTCTAGATTGGAAACTTACGTTAATGAGTGTAAAGCCATGTTGGCTTTATGGAAACGATATACAATATATGGGAAAGAATATAGTTGAGGGAAATAATCCAAACCTAGTTCTGCCTAGTTAGGACATAACGTTAGCTAGCTAGATAACGGTACTGTACTGTAGCTCATACAACGCCGACGGTCAAACCCGGCTTTCTAATATTTACGGTAATTAGCTATAGTAACGTTATGGAAGATATTCACAGAAACCCATCATTGTCTTCGTTATTCATTATTAGTATGTTATATTATTATAATAAATTATTTCGATACGTATTCAGAGCCAAACATCAACCCAACTTAACCTTTTTAACTGTTGTCGCATCCAAACTTGCCACCATCGTTTTCAGTTGTAATTGCGAAGTTCCCAGAAGAAGTCCAGCAACAACGGAAGTTCCTCGATGAACCCACCTTCTAACAAGTTCTTTGAAGAACCTTTTGGGGCTGTTTTTCATTGACCAAGAACCCTACGGTTCTTAGGGGATCTGAGAACAACTCCAGTTGAACCCTTCATTTTTAGAGTTGTAGTCGGCTCTATTTACTCTCAGATTCAAAACATGATGATTAGCATCAACGATCAAGTCAGCTGCTGCTGCTCCAATACTGTATGAGGTGAGACGGTGAACTGATGTTGAACCGGGAGGTCAGCTGCTGCTGCTCCAATACAGTATGAGGTGAGACGGTGAACTGATGTTGAACCGGGCAGTCAGCTGCTGCTGCTCCAATACAGTATGAGGTGAGACGGTGAACTGATGTTAAACTGGGCAGTCAGCTGCTGCTGCTCCAATACAGTATGAGGTGAGACGGTAAACTGATGTTGAACCGGGCAGTCAGCTGCTGCTGCTCCAATACAGTATGAGGTGAGACGGTGAACTGACGTTGAATCATAATAATTAAGTTAATAAAAATGTATTAGTGAAACTTTAAATTAAATATATTATGCTATTGTTATCATATAGAAACATCATGGAATATTGTACATCATATTAAATATATTACTCTATTGTTATCATATAATAAACATCATGGAATATTGTACATCATATTAGCATCAACATACATTATTGTTTCATTAAATTTCACATAAGGATATTTCATATTTAAAAGTTCAGAAGTCAGAACCCATCACCTGCTATGTAAAAGAGACAGAAGAATGTACAATGGTCAATGCTATCTGGGATCCTTGAAACATCCCTACCCTAAACCCTAACCTTAACCCTTTTAAATGCCAACTTCAATGGGCTAGGGACGTCCCAAGGATGTGTAATTTCTCACCCCTTTTGGCTGTAGGAAAGTTAATTTCTCCTCAGGCACACACATTTGTTCTTTGATATTATGAAGGTAATTTGTGTCAAATGTACTTTTCCCCACTCATTCACCCCATCTCTTTACATTGAATATTTATATTCAGTGGCCTGACTGCATCCAGACTGTCAAAGGCCCATCCTGGTAGATCTGAACCTAATGCAGCTTGGAGTGATCAGACGACAGAAGTCACATTTAGGTGCCAGGTGTAACTGAGGCTGTAGATGCTCCATATCCATTACTTTGAGTGTTTTATATAATATGATTAAATGTGTTTCTTTCTGTGTTGCAGGTGCAGTCAAGAAATGGAACAGCAAGGCCACAGAACATGACATAAGCAGAGCTGTGGGAGACCACCTCAAGCCCCTGGTAGAGCCGGGGGTGGTGTTTACCACTCCACCAGCAGAGCTGTGTGAGACCACCTCAAGCCCCTGGTAGAGCCGGGGGTGGTGTTTACCACTCCACCAGGCCTTCAGCAGGCTGGAAAAGTGGGATTGATCTGTTTGATCCATTTGTTTGTTTCAGTAGTTGGATCCTTTGACGTATTGATTTCAACAAATGGACTGGGTTGGCTGAAAAGTGATACTAAAACGTACATACCAGCACTATTTTGACATAGTGGGAGATATACTGAATTTATACTGTTTTTCATACTAAAGATGGACCAAGATACGTGTTCCTTTTGCACAGATTTGTTCATTGGTTTAGCAAGAGTCTGCTGATTGGTCAGTCATTGGGTTAATTTATTTTGCAATATGTTCAAATCAAGCTTTATTTATACAGCACATTTCAGACATGATACTTAAACAAGCTCCTTATAAACTGCACAAGCACCAAAAACGCTGTTGTTTTGACATGTAGCAATAAATCACTGATATCGATTAGGGGGGAAATCAACTGAACAAAACATGTGGAAATGAGATATATTTTACCTCACTGGTTAGAGGACAACCTGCAGAAGACAGTCAGCATATTGGGCATATTATTATACATATTGGGAGTGATGCATTTAAATTTATGGGTTGCAAAACAAAGGAACGCAACACTTATTTGTCATAACTAATCTATATCATGTTGAAATCATAACTCATCGATATAACGCTAAAATCATTTGTGCGACAGGAGGGAGATGAGGTTGCACTTCCTGTTAAAACTAACAGCTGAAAAACCACACGGAATCTGGGAGTAATGTGTACATCACTGGTTAGAGGACAACTTGTAGAAAACAGATCGCTACATTTTGAGGTGTTCCATTTTGATTCAAGTGGGTCATCAACATGGTAAGTGTAACACAGCTCTTTTTGTGTTAGTCACTTTTTGTTAAATCACATAAATAGTACTCTTTCAATTCAGAGCCTGGATTTCCCCCCTGAGGCTAATATCCATATCATGTTGAAATCAATAGAACAGGGGACAAACATTTAGGTTTCTACATTGTGACATCATTAAAATACTCCTACTACAATGTTAAAACATTCCACATTGTGACATTATTTCATTGATATCATGAAACAACTCCTTCATGTATGTATTTTCTAATATTTGATCAGAGATCTTTTATCAGATTATCTCTGGTCACAGCTATGAGATTTCTCTCCTATGTGTGTGCTCTGGTATTGAGTCAGATGGCAAGCTTGAACAAAACTCTTCCCACATTGATCACAGCTATAAGATTTCTCTCCTGTGTGTTTTCTCTGGTGTACTGTCAGATAGCGAGATGTAGTAAAACCCCTCCCACATTGAGCACAGCTATAAGGTTTCTCTCCTGTGTGTGTTATTTGGTGTAAAGTCAGAGAGCCAGATGTAGTAAAACTCTTCCCACATTGATCACAGCTATAAGGTTTCTCTCCTGTGTGTGTTATTTGGTGTTGAGTCAGATGGCCAGCTTGAACAAAACTTTTCCCACATTGATCACAGCTATAAGGTTTCTCTCCTGTGTGTATTCTCTGGTGCACTGTCAGATCACTAGATTGACAAAAACTCTTCCCACATTTATCACAGCTATAAGGTTTCTCTCCTGTGTGTGTTCTTTGGTGTAAAGTCAGAGAGTCAGATCTAGTAAAACTCTTCCCACATTGATCACAGCTATAAGATTTCTCTCCTGTGTGTGTTCTTTGGTGTAAAGTCAGAGAGTCAGATCTAGTAAAACTCTTCCCACATTGACCACAGCCATAAGGGTTATCTCCTGTGTGTATTCTCTGGTGTATAGTTAGATAGCTAGATCTAGTAAAACTCTTCCCACATTGATCACAACTATAAGGTTTCTCACAGCCATAAGGGTTATCTCCTGTGTGTATTCTCTGGTGTATAGTTAGATAGCTAGATCTAGTAAAACTCTTCCCACATTGATCACAGCCATAAGGTTTCTCTCCTGTGTGTGTTCTCTTGTGTAATGTCAGATGGCCAAATCTAGTAAAACTCTTCCCACATTGATCACAGCTATAAGGTTTCTCTCCTGTGTGTGTTATTTGGTGTAAAGTCAGAGAGCCAGATGTAGTAAAACTCTTCCCACATTGATCACAGCTATAAGGTTTCTCTTCTGTGTGTATTCTCTGGTGTAAAGTCAGAGAGCCAGATGTAGTAAAACTCTTCCCACATTGACCACAACTATAAGGTTTCTCTCCTGTGTGGATTCTCTGATGAATTTGAATGCCTGATGAGGAGGTGAATCTCTTCCCACAGTCAGAGCAGCAGTGAGATTTCTTCCCTGTGGATCTCTGCGAGCGTTTCTTGATGTGTTCTGATCTGGAGAGCCTCTTCTCTGCCTCGTCAGCATCATGATGTTGTTGAGGCTCCCCAGAGGATCCACGACTGTCCCGTCTCTCTCCTGTGCGAACAACAAAGTCAGATGATTAAAGGCCCACAACAGTGGAAATCCACTGTAAAAGGTGATGCCAACAGCATAGCCATGATGTTGTACAACAATTGAATTCTGTAATGAATGTTAAAATTATTTGACAGTTGTCTTAAAATGAGCAAGAAGTCATATTTTAGTAGTAACATCGATGATTGTAGAGTAGAAATAAGTTATTCATGTTGTTGAAACTCTAAGCAGTGTGCCAGACAACTTTTGGTCTTTAATATAGGCCCCTTTCTGTGTTTAATACAATTGCGGCACGAGGGCGATGCACATGCAATTTGGTTGTAGAAACTCCTCCCTGCTAATGAGGAAACCGACAGTTATGGATGTAGTATATCTTAAATGGTGAGCAAAGATTTCAGTTTTTCACAGTGTATTCTGAATGTGAATGGGGGAAAACTCAGGGGAGTGCATTTCACACTACTTTGGATTATAATTGTAAGGCTCGTTTGAATGTCCTGTGTAATATAATGTTTGCTACAGTATTAAGAAATATTTTTAATTATTGAAGAATCGCGTTAATGACAGTATCTATTTGGGTGTTGTCAATCAATCAATCAATCAAGTTTATTTTATATAGCCCTTCGTACATCAGCTAATATCTCGAAGTGCTGTACAGAAACCCAGCCTAAAACCCCAAACAGCAAGCAATGCAGGTGTAGAAGCACGGTGGCTAGGAAAAACTCCCTAGAAAGGCCAAAAGAAACCTAGAGAGGAACCAGGCTATGAGGGGTGGCCAGTCCTCTTCTGGCTGTGCCGGGTGGAGATTATAACAGAACATGGCCAAGATGTTCAAAATGTTCATAAGTGACAAGCATGGTCAAATAATAATCAGGAATAAATGTCAATTGGCTTTTCATAGTCAATATGATATGATTTTTTTAAATGTATTTTTAATTACATTTTTCCCCCACCTTTATTTAACCAGGTGGCCAGTTGAGAACAAGTTCTCATTCACAACTGCGACCTGACCAAGATAAAGCAAAGCAGTGCGACAAAAAAACAACACAGAGTTACACGTGGGATAAACAAAAGTACAGTCAATAACACAATAGAAAAATCTATATACAGTGTGATGGAGTAAGGAGGTAAGGCAATAAACAGGCCATGCTATGGGTGGGTGATGCTATGGTGACCAGTGAGCTGAGTTAAGGCGGAGCTTTACCTAGCCAAGACTTATAGATGACCTGGAGCCAGTGGGTTTAGCGATGAATATGTAGCGAGGACCAGCCAACGAGGCTTTGGTGACAAAACGGATGGCACTGTGATAGACTACATCCAGTTTGCTGAGTAGAGTGTTGAAGGCTATTTTGTAAATGACATCACTGAAGTAAAGTATCGGCAGGATAGTCAGTTTTACGAGGGTATGTTTGGCAGCGTGAGTTTAGGAGTCTTTGTTGCGAAATAGGAAGCAGATTCTAGATTTAATTTGGGATTGGAGATGTTTAATGTGAGTCTGGAAGGAGAGTTTACAGTCTAACCAGACACCTAGGTAATTGTAGTTGTCCACATATTCTAAGTCAGAACCATCCAGAGTAGTGATGCTAGTCGGGCGGATGCGGGCAGCGATCGGTTGAAGAGCATTTAGTTTTACTAGCGTTTAAGAGCAGTTGGAGGCCACGGAAGGAGTGTTGTATGGCGTTGAAGCTCATTTGGAGGTTTGTTAACACAGTGTCCACAGAAGGGCCAGATGTATATAGCATGGTGTCGTCTGCGTAGAGGTGGATCAGGGAATCACCAGCAGCAAGAGCGACATCATTGATATATACAGAGAAAAGAGTCGGTCTGAGCAACATTTAAAAAAATATACAGTGGGGAGAACAAGTATTTGATACACTGCCGACATTGCAGGTTTTCCTACTTACAAAGCATGTAGAGGTCTGTAATTTTTTATCATAGGTACACTTCAACTGTGAGTGAAGGAATCTAAAACAAAAATCCATAAAATCACGTTGTATGATTTTAAGTAATTAATTTGCTTTTTATTTGCACTTCTTTCACTGAAACGTCTTTCTCTTCTTCTTTCACTGTAACAGCCTCATCCTCTACTTCTTGTTTTACTGTGACCTCCTCCTCTTTCACGACAATGTTCAGCCCCAGAGCTTCTTTCTCCGTCCAGCAGACCTCCTCTTCTTCAGCGAGAGGTGGGATGTTTAGGGAGCTCATGGTCGGGGATGTTAGCTAGCTAGCTATCTAGCTATCATTAGCGACTAGGCTAGTGCTAACTAAACCAGCCAGCTACTATAGCTGACTAATACAAAATAACGTAATATTAAATTAAATAGGTTAACAAGTTGATACGACAGAAGTGTGGCTAAAACACAGTAGTTAATATACACCGAAAGCGTATAAATAGCTTGAATCTTTCGGCTGTGTTGGCTAGCAAGCTACCGACATGGTTGACGAGCTGTTTATGAAGAACCGTCCACTAGGTTATACGTCACGCTGGCAGCATCGCCTGAAAGACGCACATCGCCGTCTGCTGACTGGAGGGGAAATGCAGTTGAGGATCATATTTTATTTTCCGACAAAATATTATTTTAAATGGATTTAATTAAATAATACCATCATATTGAGACATACAAAGACAGGAATGTGTTGATTGATTAGTGAGAATAAAAAATGTTTACCACAGCATATTTAAGGCAGTTTCATTAAGTTATACTACATCTAAATAAGTAGCTAGCTACTGTAGGTCTATACTGCTCCTACACGGTGTAACAATACATCATGTAGATGTATATAATTAACAGACTAGGTCTATACTGCTCCTACATGGTGTAACAATACATCATGTAGATGCATATAATGAACAGACTAGGTCTATACTGCTCCTACACGGTGTAACAATACATCATGTAGATGTATATAATGAACAGACTAGGTCTATACTGCTCCTACATGGTGTAACAATACATCATGTATATAATGAACAGACTAGGTCTATACTGCTGCTACATTTTTTGTATTATAATTTTATATTTACTTAACCTTTATTTAACCAGGTCGGCCAGTTGAGAACAAGTTCTCATTTACAACTGCAACCCGTGCCAAGATAAAGCAAAGCAGTGTGACAAAAACAGAGTTACACATAAACAAACAGTCAATAATACCATAGAAAAATCTATATACAGTGTGTGCAAATGGAGTACGAAGGTAGGGCAATAAATAGGCCATAGTAGCGAAGTAATTACAATTTAGTAAATTAACACTGGAGTGATAAATGATGATGTGACGGGAATGGGAACAATCTTTGTTTGGTTTTAGAATGGCATTTTCCCCTCTTGAATTAGCAAGCACACTAGCGAAGTGGCGCGAAGCTCTCCATCGTCAACAAACGCAGACAACGCAACACGCCTAACGTCCCGAAAAAATGTCAATAATCTAATAAAACTATATTGAAAAAACATACTTTACGATGATAGTCACATTTATGAAATAAAATCAAAGCCGGAGATATTAGCCGTCTATAACGACAGCTTTTCAGAAGGCAATACCCGGTCCCTTCTCGCGCGTTCCAGAAAACAGGAAATTGGTGTCACGTCATGCCAAGAGCTCTTATTCAACCTCAGATCAAGTTATACACTCCATTTCTTCTCTCCCTGCCTGTTGACATCTAGTGGAAGGCGTATGCAGTGCATGTCGACCAATAGAACACATGCAAATTAATAAACTGACCCTAGAACAGACTGCCTGATTTCAGATTTCTCACTTCCTGTCAGGAAGTTTGCTGCAAAATGAGTTCTGTTTTACTCGCAGATATAATTCAAACGGTTTTAGAAACTAGAGAGTGTTTTCTATCCAATAGTAATAATAATATGCATATTGTACGAGCAAGAATTGAGTACGAGGCAGTTTAATTTGGGAAAGAAATTTTTACAAAGTGAAAACAGCACCCCCTATTGAGAAAAGGTTAATGAACAGTCCAGCAGGCATCAGCTATGTAGCCAAGTGATCATAGGGTCCAGTGAACAGCAATATATGAACCAGTGAACAGCAATATATGAACCAGGGAAGCCGTTAGGTAGTCGTTACTATGCTAGCCGGGAGCCGCGCCTGGGTCGAGGCTAACTAGTACTAGCTTCGGGACAAGGGTGTCACCGACGTCTGGCAAAGGCCGGTTGAGGGCACATCTGACGGAATTGCGTTGGCAGACCAGTCGTGATGGATCGGCGGGGCTCTGTGTCGACAAAGGGTCCAGGCCAACTGGCAAAAGAGGTATTGTAGCTGGAGTAATTTTGTTTGCTAGCCGGGAGATGTACCTGGCTCGAGGCTAACTGGTGCTAGCTTCGGGACAAGGGCGTTAGCCACTATAGCCAATCCGGTGCAAAGGTCCAGAGCTTACGGCAGGAATGCGGTAATGTAGTGGCTTCTAGTCGTGTTAGTGAAGAGTCTGGGAGACATCAGCTGTGTAGCCGAGTGATCATAGGGTCCACTGAGCAGGCCGGGAGATGGGCCTGGCTCAAGGCTAGCGTCGAGGCTGGGCCACTCGGTAGCAGCTAGCCAGCTGCGATTATCTGGTGTAATGGTCCAGAGCTTACGGCAGTAATACGGTGATGTAATGGAGAAAAACAGTCCGATATGCTCAGGGTTGATATCGCGCAGTGCAGACTGGCAGGTGTTATCCAGGCTAAAAGCGGCTGGTGTCTGAGCTACTAAAGGGGAAAGGCCGCTAGCAGTGGCTAACAATGACTAAATAGCTAGTAGCTAATTAGCTTCTGATGGCTAGCTTCTGATGGAGGTTCTAGCTATAAGGTCTAAAAAAAATAGCAGATCCGTATCACATTGGGTAAGGTCAAAAAATGGAAAAAGAGATTGAAATATATTGCAAAATATACAAAAAAAGATAACATTTACAACAAACACGTCTTACTGCTACACGCCATCTTGGATTACAAGATGACTCAGTTAAAAACCATTGGATTTAGCAAACTCTGAAATTATTTAGTGTTTCTGTGCCCATGAAAACGGTTTTCCCAGCGTAACATAAGGAGGCACTAAATGATAAGTGGGTCGAGTGCATTTCAGAATACAAAAAAATTGTCCGACAGCAATATCCCGTATTTAAGTTGAAGTTCATCATATGACAAGCGTAACGTTATGACTATAACTACTGTTCCCTGAAGGAGGGAAACTAGGTACAACATACGATCAAATCCACGCCTTGCTGGAAGCCCCACCACCCACAGGTGATGAGAGGCTTGGATTTATTCTGCTCTTTAATACCGCTCTTCACCGACACAGGAAAGGGCGGGGACAAACAGGTGTTGTACCTCATTTCCCTCCTTCAGGGAAGTGCAATTATAATCAAAGTTACACTCCCTTTCAGTCATTCAACTTCGGTACAACATACTATGGGGAAATACAATTACATTTGCATTTAAGTCATTTAGCAGACGCTCTTATCCAAAGCGACTTACAAGTTGGTGCGTTCACCTTATGATATCCAGTGGAACAACCACTTTACAACAGTGCATCTAACTCGTTTAAGGGGGGGGGGGGGGGTTAGAAGGATTACTTTATCCTATCCTAGGTATTCCTTAAAGAGGTGGGGTTTCAGGTGTCTCCGGAAGGTGGTGATTGACTCCGCTGACCTGGCGTCGTGGGGGAGTTTGTTCCACCATTGGGGTGCCAGAGCAGCGAACAGTTTTGACTGGGCTGAGCGGGAGCTGTACTTCCTCAGAGGTAGGGAGGCGAGCAGGCCAGAGGTGGATGAACGCAGTGCCCTTGTTTGGGTGTAGCGCCTGATCAGAGCCTGAAGGTACTGAGGTGCAGTTCCCCTAACAGCTCCGTAGGCAAGCACCATGGTCTTGTAGCGGATGCGAGCTTCAACTGGAAGCCAGTGGAGAGAGCGGAGGAGCGGGGTGACGTGAGAGAACTTGGGAACTTGAGAACAATCATTCCCGATGCCGACCCCTACGGATACTAAATGAAACAGCCCCCTGCAGACCACCCAGACTTGACCCTACAAGATGCATCAGTTTTGTCAATTTATTCATTGTCTTTTGTTTGAAACACCCCTGTCAATGTTGAGTAAGGACGCACACCTGATTACGCATATAGAAGTAGGACTAGTCTACCTGATTACACATAAAGAAGTAGGACTAGTCTACCTGATTACGCATATAGAAGTAGGATTAGTCTACCTGCCTATAAATGTGCCCATTTGGGGATGTCTGATAGTATTTCTCATTGTCTTAACGCTGCACCACTAATGAGTTGTGGAGCTTCTCAAAGTAACTTTTTCTTCACCTCCAAACAGCAAGTAAACAAAGTCTAATCAAAAGCGAATGACAATAGTTCCTCAAAGTATTTTTGTAAAATATTTCCAGCTCTCGCCCTTACGATAACCACTCGGCATAAAAGGGAAAAATGTAATGCTCTGATCCAGTGGAAATGTCATAAAATACCTAATTACTTCTTATCCTTTTCACAAATAGCCTACAGCTGTGTCTGTCCAGAACTCACTGGAGCAGGAAACCGAGGGCCTAGAATATTTTATACAATGTTGCAAGCTTGCTATCCGAGTTTCCTGACCCAGTTGATAGTTGATACAATGTTTCAAGTTTGTAGTAGACAGGCCATGTGCCGCCAATGTGATTTCTAGGATATTTATTTTTAATCAGGATATTTTCTACCCGCAGAAGGCAATGTTTTTATTTGTTGGCTTTATGTAGGCAATTTTTTTACATAGTTGGCAATAAAAGTTACTTTTAGATATCTATAATTTTCATTTAGATTTAGATAGAATGTATATTAATCACAGACAATAATTTTGAGATTAATTTAATTTATAATAGTAACTGTTCCACGAAAATGTGCATATGAAAATCATAACTGGCACACAGATTAGCAGAAATGGTCAGATAAATTGGCACTCCAACTGGAAAAGGTTGCAGACTGCTGGTGCAGTCTATTACTAGTCTATTAGTCCATCTGTAGTCTATTAGTCTATTACTGAAACCTTCAGGAGCAAAACGGCTCCCTCTGGTCGGGTTGTGTTGACGACCGGCTCCCTCTGGTCGGGTTGTGTTGATGACCGGCTCCCCCTGGTCGGGTTGTGTTGACGACCGGCTCCCCCTGGTCGGGTTGTGTTGACGACCGGCTCCCCCTGGTCGGGTTGTGTTGACGACCGGCTCCCTCTGGTCGGGTTGTGCTGACGACCGGCTCCCTCTGGTCGGGTTGTGCTGACGACCGGCTCCCTCTGGTCGGGTTGTGCTGACGACCGGCTCCCTCTGGTCGGGTTGTGCTGACGACCGGCTCCCTCTGGTCGGGTTGTGCTGACGACCGGCTCCCTCTGGTCAGGTTATGCTCCCTCTGGTCAGGTTATGCTGACGACCGGCTCCCTCTGGTCGGGTTATGCTGACGACCGGCTCCCTCTGGTCGGGTTATGCTGACGACCGGCTCCCTCTGGTCGGGTTATGCTGACGACCGGCTCCCTCTGGTCGGGTTATGCTGACGACCGGCTCCCTCTGGTCGGGTTTCGTTGACGACCGGCTCCCTCTGGTCGGGTTACGCTGACGACCGGCTCCCTCTGGTCAGGTTACGCTGACGACCGGCTCCCTCTGGTCAGGTTACGCTGACGACCGGCTCCCTCTGGTCAGGTTACGCTGACGACCGGCTCCCTCTGGTCAGGTTACGCTGACGACCGGCTCCCTCTGGTCAGGTTACGCTGACGACCGGCTCCCTCTGGTCAGGTTACGCTGACGACCGGCTCCCTCTGGTCAGGTTACGCTGACGACCGGCTCCCTCTGGTCAGGTTACGCTGACGACCGGCTCCCTCTGGTCAGGTTACGTTGACGACCGGCTCCCTCTAGTCGGGTTATGTTGACAGGCGGCTCCCTCTAGTCGGGTTATGTTGACGAGCGGCTCCCTCTGGTTATGACTTTGAGTCATTTGTGTGTTTTAATTATTTGATCAGAATGCTTAAAGCACCAGACAAGTTCAGTACGTATATTTGATTTTATAAAAACACATGGGGCGATTGGTAGAAAGAACAGATGACTCTTGGTTGACCAAGATGTATTTTAGTTGGGGACAGCACTAGAACATAATTTTGGGGCTCCCGAGTGGCACAGCGGACACTGCATCTCAGTGCTTGAGGAGCCACTACAGACACCCTGGATCAAATCCAGACTGTATCACAACCGGCCGTGATTGGGAGTCCCATAGGGCGGCGGAAAATTGACTGACTTAACTGACTTAACTGAAATAAGGGTTACATTTAAATAAATTTAAAAAACAGTGTTTCATGATAAACCATTTTTTACAAATCCATCAAGGCACCAACTTTGAGAAGGGTTTAAAACAAAGGTTTCAAACCAATTCATGAATGTAATTGCTTCTAGGTATGTCTTGCCTTTAATGTAAAGGCATGACAAAAAATTGGCTGAATATTATACAATGACTTATCAACAGCTCTAATAATTTGCCTTCACAGGAAATCTTCACTGGCAATTCTAGAATATACTATATATCCTAGAAACCTGGTTAAACTATCACTATGACATCATGGATGAATTCTAGAATATACTATATATCCTAGAAACCTGGTTAAACTATCACTATGACATCATGGATGAATTCTAGAATATACTATATATCCTAGAAACCTGGTTAAACTATCATTATGACATCATGGATGAATTCTAGAATATAATATATATCCTAGAAATCTGGTTAAACTATCATTATGACATCATGGATAAATTCTAGAATATAATATATATCCTAGAAATCTGGTTAAACTATCATTATGACATCATGCATTGCCAGTCCTTGTATTCATAGTGTAGTAAATTCGTGGGGAAGCCCTGAGCTGAACTCAAACCTGGGTCCAGTGACTGTCAAGCCAACACCTTATAACTGTTACACCAAGATGTCTGAACTTCTTGACGAGTTCGCTAGGTGTTGAGTTAGGGTTGCTACAATAGCTTTCTCTATGAATTTTAGAGTGGTTACATTTCTCCAGCCCCATCCCTCAGCTGTTTACCAAACCAAGTCTCTTGGCAGCCATTTTGTTGCTGTTTAAATACTAGGTTGTCCCTTTAAAAAAGCCACACATCAATCAACCAACCTGCAGTTGAAACAATAACAAGGCTCTCATTCCACAACTGTTTTGCTAATAAGATGATGATGGGCCTGGAGACATTTAACTAGTCTCAAATTCACAGACAGACCTATGGATGCAAGGACTGACCATCCATGATATCAGCATTATAGTTTTAACCATGTTGAGGCTATACAGTGTTGATTTACATTGTTTCTAAACATTGGAGTAAAAAAAACGTATTTCCCCTTTAACACCAAACATCAGTTCAACAACTGCAGAGTTTGTACCTCTGTTTTTAAGACAGTACTTACCAGTGGTAATCACGGCCCGGTTTCTCAAAACCATCTTATGGCTAAGTTCATCTTTAGAACCACTGCATGCCTTAAATTGCGTTTGGGAAATCGGGCCCAGATATCCAGTTTCCTCCTCCTCTTCTTCCGATGAGACCGTAATCTCCCCCTCCTCCGCTTTCATTTCAAAAACTGAATCCTCCTCATCTTTTACTGTAACACCCTCCTCCTCTTTCACTCTGAACGCCTCTTCTTTCACTGTAACGTCTTCCTCTTCTTTCACTGAAACGTCTTTCTCTTCTTCTTTCAGGGTAACAGCCTCACCCTCTACTTGTTTTTGTATTGTAACATCCTTCTCTTCCTCCTCCTCTTTGATGAGAGCTTCTTTCTCCGTCCAGCAGACCGTCTCTTCTTCAGCAGGAAGAGAGTAATTTAGTGAACTCATGGTCGGAGATGTTAGCTAGCTAGGCTAATGCTAACTTAACCAGCCCGCTAGCTGAATAATAACAACAACACTGTAAATATGAAATGAAATATGATAACTAACTAACCAGACGACAGACGAGGGTTTAAAATACAGTGGCTAATATACACTAAAGCGTCTAAAGAGCTTTATGGGTTCGGCTATTTTGGCTAGCAAGCTACCGAGGTGGCTGAATAACTGTTGCTGCTGCTGAAAGAAACGTTCCGTCCACTAGATTATACGTCACACTAACAGCATTGCGTTCCGTCCACTAGATTATACGTCACACTAACAGCATTGCCTTAAAATCGCACACCGCCATCTGCTGACTGCAGTGGGTAACGCTCAGTCTGAACCTCTGACTGCGATGGAGATGTGCGACTTTAAGACAATGACGCTAGTGTGACGTAAAATATATATTATAATGTTCAGACAAAAAGTTAGTGTAGGAAGCATGAGTTTTTACTCACCAGTGTAACAATACAGTGTGGTTATAGACTTAGTAACTTAGTTGTGTTCACGATCTGGTTCCCTACAAGCACAACCAGTTATGTTTTTGAATTATCACATATGTATTAATTTATTTCGGGATTCTGGGTAATCCACAGCAGATTTATGGAGAATTGCTGTGGGTGAGTTCAAAATTGAATAGTCCCGGGATAGAAATATATAAAGTTGACATTACACCATAAAATCCACATTTTAAATCATACATTAGCAATTTATGTTTTAGTAACTACTGTTGTTGGTTTGGCGTCAAATAAGCCTCTCTTTATATGTTATTTGCCAAATCTCCGTTTTCCATGTGGGTTTTTTGCTAAAGTTCCCTCTTTCAAGTTGGTATCTAACTGGAAAACGCATCTTCTTTAGGAGTGTTATTTTTACCCTGTCGACTACTGATCATTCATCCACACTGTGTGTCTCATCAATGCAGGTCATTTATGACAAATGTATGAAGTACATGTTCTCTAAACCCATGAACACCTGCCAGTTTATTAGCCCGGTTTTGTTAGTTTAGGTGTGTTATACTTCTTCACCGCCAGAGGGGGACATTTAGTCATTTTCCAGGTTAATTTGATATATTTTGATACTAAAATGGATGACAGTTTATTCTGATGTAGTGAATATGAGATACATGGAAACAATTGATTCATTTATTATAGTAAATTATGAATTAGTAGGAATTGTTAAATCCACTATACGATCACAATTACTTTGATAGACATTTCAATAGTTTTTTTGGTTAGTATATTATAGGGCAGATTTATGGAGAATTGCTGTGGGAGTTCTATTTATATCCCGTCACAACTGATCATTCATCCTTACTGTGTGTGTCCCATCATTGCAGCTTTGGAAATAAATGAACTATCCATCCATTGCTCCTTCCTGTGTTGACTCACTGACTTGAGAGACCGGGAAGGTCACACTAGCTCGATAGGTTGATATCTAGCTCAATAGCTCATCCTTTATGTTGTGTCAACTTGTCGATATGTTACGTACCGGAGCTACGAGCCGTGTCCAAATCACAAAACAATCATTCAAAGCAGTGTGCTGATGCCTGTATCACTTTATCAGCATCACGTGATCAATGACGTCTGAAGATTAATTCGTAGTATTTCGTAGAAGAACCACCTGATTAGTTTGGTAACTTGCTGCTACGTGTTATGGTGTGGGATGTCATCTATAATAATGACATAAAGGCTATGCTGCTACGGTGTGTGACTTCATCTATAAAATGTGGCTGTTCTAAATTCTGTTTCGCTCAAAGCCTTGAGTAATGAACCTATTTTGACACAATTGGTTAGAAAGCATCAATGATTCAGGAAGTTTTTTTTCCCCATCACTACTTTTCAGCATGTTCTCTGTGAAGTAGACTATGGGAGTTCTGCAACTTTTACAACCTTGGCTAACTGCTAGCGCGCTAGCTGATTGACACCTGTAATCTTTATATTTTTGGGATTTTCCCTGCCATCATTCTGTTTGTCTCTTTTGATCTGCAGTTATGTTTTAGTTGGGTTTTGTTAGTTGGGTTCTAACTGGTCTCAAATAGTTGGGCTCCAGCTCGCTGACCATAGCTAGTTGACTAAATAGCTAATGTTAGCTGGCTGGCTAAGATAAATAGTTGGTTAGATGGCGTTATGTATTTCCAAAACGTTGGTTTACTTTAATCACTGAAGTCACGAGTGCAAACGATTGGTTTAATTTGAAATTCTACATTTGAAGTTATTTCTGTTGTAGTTTACATCATAGGGAATAGGCTGGTCCTCCATATTACACACACCTGACTTTGGCATTCTTCTAAATTCTGATTGGTTTTATGTAATAAGGTATAACTTTGCATTGGGACTTAAAACATATATTTCATTTGATATTTTATCAACATACACATACAAATTACAACACCATACAAACATTAACTACATCACACCTGCCCAGACTCACTGGAACACACCTCCATCTCCATTAACTACATCACACCTGCCCAGACCCACTAGAACACAGCCCTATCTCCATTAACTACATCACACCTGCCCAGACCCACTAGAACACAGCCCTATCTCCATTAACTACATCACACCTGCCCAGACCCACTAGAACACACCTCCATCTCCATTAACTACATCACACCTCCATCTCCATTAACTGCATCACACCTGTTCAGACCCACTAGAACACACCTCCATCTCCATTAACTACATCACACCTGTCCAGACCCACTAGAACACACCTCCATCTCCATTAACTACATCACACCTGCCCAGACCCACTAGAACACACCTCCATCTCCATTAACTACATCACACCTGCCCAGACCCACTAGAACACACCTCCATCTCCATTAACTACATCACACCTGTCCAGACCCACTGGAACACAGCCAGAGCATTCATCAGCACCATTTTATTTCTCTCCGTCACTTTCAACTTTTAGATAATAAAGCATTTGACCTTTCTACTGAATTAACAACAGAGGATTGGTTGATTTCCAGGTTTAATTAAGTATTATATTTAAGATGATTTATGAGAAAAGTATCGTCCAACTCTGGGGTATCTCACTGCACCCTCAAAAGCCATGTTTTGAAATATACAGACAGACGGATTAAAAGTAATTTTACATTGTTTAACTGTACTTCTGACAGCCAACTTTCTAACTCCGCCCATAACTTTATGACATCATAACATTCCCAGAAGGATTACTGAGTCATTGTTAGTTTTACACTGAAGACATGACTCTGCCGTTGTGCTGTACAATTTGTGGATTTTGTCTCTTGTATAATAAGGGACTATCATTTGTCCCAACATCACAGGCCACAGACTTTGATGCAGTTAAAGACTTCCAAAAGTGTTTCCGCAGTTTAAGATCAACTGAGTTTTTTTAATGGTGTTTCTCCCTGTGCACCTGTCAATGTAAATCCTTTGAACGAGACAAGTTACCAGACAGGACATATTGCTAATGTTCTTCCCATTGATAACCTGAATGACAATTAACTTGTGGGCGGTTGTGGGGATGACGTCCTATTCGAAGACGTCGTCCATCGGGATTCCCCAAAAAAGAAGACGCTCTGGATTGATCACTGGAGTCAGATGTGAAGGAGGAGGTTGATCATCAGGAGTCAGATGTGATGGAGGAGGTTGATCATCAGGAGTCAGATGTGAAGGAGGAGGTTGATCATCAGGAGTCAGATGTGAAGGAGGAGGTTGATCATCAGGAGTCAGATGTGAAGGAGGAGGTTGATCATCAGGAGTCAGATGTGAAGGAGGAGGTTGATCATCAGGAGTCAGATGTGAAGGAGGAGGTTGATCATCAGGAGTCAGATGTGAAAGAGGTTGATCATCAGGAGTCAGATGTGAAGGAGGAGGTTGATCATCAGGAGTCAGATGTGAAGGAGGAGGTTGATCATCAGGAGTCAGATGTGAAGGAGGAGGTTGATCATCAGGAGTCAGATGTGAAGGAGGAGGTTGATCATCAGGAGTCAGATGTGAAGGAGGAGGTTGATCATCAGGAGTCAGATGTGAAGAAGGAGGTTGATCATCAGGAGTCAGATGTGAAGGAGGAGGTTGATCATCAGTGAACCTCTAGGATTGTGGCTGGGCTGGCGTTTACACTTCCAGCTTGGTCCTATATTTTGATACAGTGAATGTTGATATTGTGAACCTATGTTATATATTTGTACCTCCTGTTTCATGAAGTGATGTCACTAACTACTGGCCCTATATATACAGTGCAGTCAGATATTATTCAGACCCCTTCACCTTTTCCACATTTTGTTACGGTACAGCCTTATCCTAAAATGGATTAAATCATTTTTTCCCTTCATCAATCTACACAATACCCCATAATGACATCACAATACCCCATAATGACAAAGCAAAAAGAGTTAAATAAATGAAAAAAATTGATTTTCTTTCAAAAACAAGTGACCTCAAACTTTTGAATGGTAGTGTACATCTACATTATGTATTGTTACACCATGTAGGAGCAGTATGGACCTAGTCTGTTCATTATATACATCTACATGATATATTGTTACACCATGTAGGAGCAGTATGGACCTAGTCTGTTCATTATATACATCTACATGATATATTGTTACACCATGTTGGAGCAGTATAGACCTAGTCTGTTCATTATATACATCTATATGATGTATTGTTACACCATGTTGGAGCAGTATAGACCTAGTCTGTTCATTATATACATCTATATGATTTATTGTTACACCATGTTGGAGCAGTATAGACCTAGTCTGTTCATTATATACATCTATATGATTTATTGTTACACCGTGTAGGAGCAGTATAGACCTAGTCTGTTCATTATATACATCTATATGATGTATTGTTACACCATGTTGGAGCAGTATAGACCTAGTCTGTTCATTATATACATCTATATGATTTATTGTTACACCATGTTGGAGCAGTATAGACCTAGTCTGTTCATTATATACATCTATATGATGTGTTGTTACACCATGTAGGAGCAGTATAGACCTACAGTAGCTAGCTGCTAATTTAGATGTAGTATAACTTAATGAAACTGCCTTAAATATGCTGTGGTAAACATTTTTTATTCGTACTAATCAATCAACACATTCCTGTCTTTGTATGTCTCAATATAATAGTATTATTTAATGAAATCCATTTACAATAATCTTTGTCTGAAAATAAAATATGATCCTCAACTGCGTTTCCCCTCCAGTCAGCAGACGGCGATGTGCGTCTTTCAGGCGACGCTGCCAGCGTGACGTATAATCTAGTGGACGGTTCTTCATAAACAGCTCGTCAACCACCTCGGTAGCTTGCTAGCCAACATAGCCGAAATATTCAAGCTATTTATACTCTTTCGGTGTATATAAGCTACTGTGTGTTAGACACACTTCTGTCGTATCTACTTGTTAACCTATTTAATTTAATATTACGTTATTTGTTATTAGTCAGCTATAGTAGTTCGCTGGTTAAGTTAGCACTAGCCTAGTCGCTAATGATAGCTAGCTAGCTAACATCCCCGAACATGAGCTCACTAAACCTCTCCCCTCTTGTTAAAGAAGAGGAGGTCTGCTGGACGGAGAAAGAAGCTCTGGGGCTGAACATTGTCGTGAAAGAGGAGGAGGATGTCACAGTAAAACAAGAAGTAGAGGGTGAGGCTGTTACAGTGAAAGAAGAGAAAGACGTTTCAGTGAAAGAAGAGGAAGACGCGTTCAGAGTGAAAGAGGAGGAGGATGAGAAAGAGGAGGATGTAGTTTTTGGAGTGAAGAAGGAAGGGGAGATTACTGTCACATTGAAAGATGAAGAGGAGGAAATAGGAGATTTGATTAACACCAGTAAGTACCGCCTTAAATGTGTTTTTAACTTTGGGTATTCGTAGTTGGCTCGTCAATACCTCTTCAACGGAGGGCCCAGGATGATGACTGATATGTCTAGAATCAGACGACTAGAGAACAAGCTACCCCTTGTTTTCTCCGTTTCCAAAAAGTGACTTAACATATATATTTGAGAAGGGTCTATCTGCTGGCCGCAGACTGGGGGACACGGCATGTAGTGATTTTCATGTAGTGATGTTTTACTACACACCGTGCCCCCCAATATTGCCATGCGAGAGTTGGGTTGGCAACACCAAAGATTATGGATATACTGACAAGATGTCTCTCCGCCCTAACAAGGGGAGTCGTTGTCCACAAAGCGGCACTGCGGGTTGTCTAGCTCCCGCCTATCCATTCTTTGGATTGGTGGATTCATCTTATTATTGTAATCTATTGTTTATATTCTATGAGGGTTGTTGTCGTCAACTGCCTGTATTCAATGGAGAGAGATGCTAAGCTACTAGCATGAATATGCACCGCCTGTATTCAATGGAGAGAGATGCTAAGCTACTAGCATGAATATGCACCGCCTGTATTCAATGGAGAGAGATGCTAAGCTACTAGCATGAATATGCATAGCGATCTGGAGACAACTCCTATAGTGTTTTTATCAAAGTTGTCGGTATGTCACGTGTCCACATAACAACGTAAGCATTACGAAACTTCTGTTGGTTCAAGTAAACCTCACGTAGCAAATATGCCATTCATTTTGTTGTTGACCAAATTGACACTTTCCACATTGTGTTGATAATTGTTTCCACTTGGATACAACCTACTGTAACCTACTGGCATGACCTAGAGAGATACATCCTACTGTAACCTACTGGCATGACCTAGAGAGTTACAACCTACTGTAGCTACTGGCATGACCTAGAGAGTTACAACCTACTGTAGCCTACTGGCATGACCTAGAGAGTTACAACCTACTGTAGCCTACTGGCATGACCTAGAGAGTTACAACCTACTGAAGCCTACTGGCATGACCTAGAGAGATACAACCTACTGTAGCCTACTGGCGTGACCTAGAGAGATACAACCTACTGTAGCCTACTGGCGTGACCTAGAGAGATACAACCTACTGTAGCCTACTGGCATGACCTAGAGAGATACAACCTACTGTAGCCTACTGGCATGACCTAGAGAGTTACAACCTACTGTAACCTACTGGCTTGACCTAGAGAGTTACAACCTGCTGTAACCTACTGGCATGACCTAGAGAGTTACACCCTACTGTAGCCTACTGGCTTGACCTAGAGAGCTAAAGTTGTTCAATACCTGGATTTTAAATGAATATTTTCCAGTAATAATGATAATTTGTGTCTTCCTATCCACATGTGGGATCCCTCTCCTATGTCTTCCTCTCTACACCAATAATAGACAACTACTATGGGTCTCCCAATCACGGCCTGGTGTGATACAGCCTGGATTGGAACCAGGGACTGTAGTGACACCTCTTGCACTGAGATGCAGTGGCTTAGACCGCTGCGTCCGTGTGTATGTTTAACTTTTTAACTGTACTAGAATGTTAAAAGGCCGCTAAAATTTTAAATATCGGTTATCGGTATCGTTTTTTGGGGCAAGGAAAATACTGGCCAAAAATGATATATCGGTGCATCCCATTATTTTAAAATTGATTATTATTTTTTTAAATCCTCATCAATCTACACACAATACCCCATAATGCCATCACAATAGCCCATAATGCCATCACAATACCCCTTAATGCCAAATCAAAAACAGGTTTAGATTTTTTGCAAATGTATTAAAACTATTCCCCAGGATAACTAGTCTGAGTAATGTAAGATGTAAGATCCCAGGATAACTAGTCTCAGAGTAATGTAAGATCCCAGGATAAATAGTCTCAGAGTAATGTTAGATCCCAGGATAACTAGTCTCAGAGTAATGTTAGATCCCAGGATAACTAGTCTCAGAGTAATTTTAGATCCCAGGATAACTAGTCTCAGAGTAATGTAAGTCTCAGATAGTTTTAACCCATTACAGTCTAAGCCCAGTGTGAGGGGGAGGTTCTTCTAAGCTATATGGAATTGTTTTAAGAAGATTTAAACAACATGAAGGGCTTCCCCTGTATTGTACTGTTTTAAGAAGGTTATACCAAGGATCATTTTGCTATTTGATTTTGAACTGTAAGACCCATGGAAGTATCAACAAAAAATATTTGTCCATACTGCTGTAACCCATAGAACACCAGTAACCATAGTAACACATTGGATAGCATTCACAACATGGAACAACACTAACCATAGTAACACATTGGATAACATTCACAACATGGAACAACAGTAACCATAGTAACACATTGGATAACATTCACAACATGGAACAACAGTAACCATAGTAACACATTGGATAGCATTCACAACATGGAACAACAGTAACCATAGTAACACATTGGATAGCATTCACAACATGGAACAACAGTAACCATTGTAACACATTGGATAACATTCACAACATGGAACAACAGTAACCATAGTAGTATTGTTTCCCCCAGAACATCTAAAGGAAGTTTGTTCTGAAGTGTCTTTCTTATATCTAAGATATGTAAAAAATTATATCTATTTTTTTTACATGTCTTTAAGTCTTTAACCCCCTTTTTTTGTCACTTAAGTCTTTCCACATTTTGTTACGTTACAGCCTTATTCTACAATGGATTAAATAAATAAAAATCCTCATCAGTCTACACACAATACCCCGTAATGACAAAGAGAAAATAGGTTTGGAGAATTTTTTAAACATTTATTAAAAATAAAAAACAGAAATACCTTATTTACATAAGTATTCAGACCCTTTGCTATGAGACTTGAAATTGACCTCAGGTGCATACTGTTTCCATTGATCATTGTTGAGATGTTTCTACAACTTGATTGGAGTCCACCTGTGGTAAATTCAATTGATTGACATGATTTGGAAAGGCACACACCTGTCTGGCTACCACAGCATTCTGAAGCGATACGCCATCCCATCTGGTTTGCGCTTAGTGGGACTATCATTTGTTTTTCAACAGGACAATGACCCAACACACCTCCAGGCTGTGTAAGGGTTATTTGACCAAAAAGGAGAGTGATGGAGTGCTGCACCAGATTATCTGGCCTTCACAATCACCCGACCTCAACCCAATTGAGATGGTTTGGGATGAGTTGGACCACAGAGTGAAGGAAAGCAGCCAACAAGTGCTCAGCATGTTTGGGAACTCCTTCAAGACTGTTGGAAAAGCATTTCAGGTGAAGCTGGTTGAGAGAATGCCAAGAGTGTGCAAAGCTGTCATCAAGGCAAAGGGTTGCTACTTTGAAAAATCTAAAATATATTTAGAATTGTTTACCACTTTTTTTGGTTACTACATGATTCCATATGTGTTATTTCATAGTTTTGATTTCTTCACGATTATTCTACAATGTAGATAAAATGGTAAAACAAATAATTATAACCCTTGAATGAGTAGGTGTGTCCACTCTTTTGACTGGTAATGTATATCTCATGAATGTTTTTACATTCAGTTACATGAAGTCACTTTCTTACCACTTCTTCCATAGTCAAACATGTCAAACAGATTTTTTTAAATCAAAAGGGATGCTGTCAAAAATGTATTGAATTCAAATGGATTTACCCAGCCTACAAAGCACTACAGCCACTCTGTGACAACCAGTTCTGCTCTTTTATTGAGGGATCTAGTCTAGATTAAACTTCATAGGAAGACAGTTTTATCATGTGGAGGTTTCATTTCGATCTCTGTTTAACGACATACTATGTGTGTCTTTGCAAGGAGAGAAACCAGACTCTCACTCTGACAGCGGGAAGAGTCCTTCAGGGGAACCAGACGCAGAGACGCCCAAACCAGCGAGACTGCTCCCACTGTGAAAATAGTTTTTGCTGGTTAGGGAACCTAAAACCGCATGAGAGGACACACACAGGAGAAAAGCCTTACCACTGTTCCCACTGTGGAATGAGTTTTATTCAGTTATGGGACCTACAAATTCATGAGAGGATACACACAGGAGAAAAGCCTTACCAATGCTCCCAGTGTAGAAAGAGTTGTACTATGTTAACTAACCTGAAAAGGCATGAGAGAATACACACAGGAGAAAAGCATTTTCTGCTCCCAGTGAAAAAATAGATTTTCACGAATGGCGTACCTTATAGCTCATGAGAGGATACAGAGGAGAAAAGCCTTTCCAATGCTCCCAGTCTGGAAAGGGTTTTACCTGGTCAAGTAGCCTGAAGATGACCACCCGGCCAAACTACACAATCGGGGGAGAAGGGCCTTTGTCAGGGAGGTGACCAAGAACGCGATGGTTACTCTGACAGAGCTCTAGAGTTCCTCTGTTGAGATGGGAGAACCTTCCGGAAGGACAACCATCTCTGCAGCACTCCACCAATCAGGCATTTGTGGTAGAGTGGCCAGACGGAAGCCACTCCTCAGTAAAAGGCACCTAACAGCCCGCTTGGAGTTTGCCAAAAAGGCACCTAAAGGACTCTCAGACCATGAGAAACAAGATTCTCTGGTCTGATGAAACCAAGATTGAACTCTTTGGCCTGAATGCCTTTTGGAAACCTCCAAGCTGGCTATCATGTGCCTTATATTAATGTATATACATATAGATATATATACATATATATATATATATAGTCTGTTCAACCTCTCTTTCGTATCGTCCGAGATTCCTAAAGATTGTAAAGCTGCCGTGGTCATCCCCCTCTCCAAAGGGTGTGACACTCTAGACCCAAACTGTTACAGACCTATATCCATCCTGCCCTGCCCTTCTAAAGTCTTCGAAAGCCAAGTTAACAAACAAGATCACTGACCATTTCGAATCCCACTGTACCTTCTTCGCTGTGAAATCCGGTTTCCGAGCTGGTCACGGGTGCACCTCATCCACGCTCAAGGTACTAAACAATATCATAACCTCCATCAATAAAAGACAGTACTGTGCAGCTGTCTTCATCGACCTGGCCAAG
Organism: Salvelinus fontinalis; assembly: GCF_029448725.1. Lineage (NCBI taxonomy): Eukaryota > Metazoa > Chordata > Actinopteri > Salmoniformes > Salmonidae > Salvelinus > Salvelinus fontinalis. The sequence goes on from NW_026600271.1 coordinate 46,807, forward strand.
GCTTTTGACTTTGTCAATCACCGTATTCTTATCATCAGACTCAACAGCCGATAAGAACAACCGATCAATCAACAACCGATCGCTGCCCACACCCGCCCGACTAGCACCACTACTCTGGACGGTTCTGACTTAGAATATGTGGACAACTATAAATATCTAGGTGTCTGGCTAGACTGTAAACTCTCCTTCCAGACTAATATTAAGCATTTCCAATCCAAAATTAAATCTAGAATTGGCTTCCTATTTCGCAAGAAAGCCTCCTTCACTCACACTGCCAAACATACCCTCGTAAAAACTGACCATCCTACCGATCCTTGACTTCAGTGATGTCTTCTATAAAATAGCCTCCAACACTCTACTCAGCAAACTGGATGCAGTCCATCACAGTGCCATCCGTTTTGTCACCAAAGCCCCATATACCACCCACCACCAGGACCTGTATGCTCTCGTCGGCTGGCACTCGCTACATATTCGTCGCCAAACCAACTAGCTCCAGGTATAAGTCTTTGCTAGGCCGCCTTAACTCAGATCACTGGTCACCATAGCAACACCCACCCATAGCACGCGCTCCAGGAAGTATATCTCACTGGTCATCCACAAAGCCAACACCTACTTTGGCCACCTTTCCTTCCAGTTCTCTGCTGCCAATGACTGGAACAAAGTGCAAAAATTGCTGAAGTTGGAGACATACATCTCCCTCACTAACTTTAAGCATCAGCTATCTGAGCAGCTTACCGATCGCTGCAGCTGTACATAGCCCATCTGTAAATAGCCCATCCAACTGCATACCTCATCCCCGTGTTTTTATTTACTTTTTTTGCTCTTTTGCACACCAGTAATTCTACTTGCACATCATCATCTGCACATCTATCACTCCAGTGTTAATATGCTAAATTGTAATTACTTTGATACTATGGCCTATTTATTGCCTTACCTCCTTACTCCATTTGCACACACTGTATATATATTTTTCTATTGTGTTATTGACTGTACGTTTGTTTATCCCAAGTGTATGTAACTCTTTTTTTTGTCGCACTGCTTTGCTTTATCTTGGCCAGGTCGCACTTGTAAAATAGAACTTGTTCTCGACTGGCCTACCTGGTTAAATAAAGGTGAAATACAAAGAAATCTTAACTTTATTAGCAACACCCAAATGTATACTGTCATTAAGGCAGTTATTCAATAATTACACATAATTCTTAATACTGTAGCACACATTTATATTAAGCAGGACATTCAAACGAGCCTTACAATTATAATCCAAAGTAGTGTGAAATGTACTCATAATCAACCTGGAAATAGAGGTTACTACCCTGAGTTTTCCCCTATTCACATTCAGAATACATTGTGAAAAACTAAAATCTTTGCTCACCATTTTTGCTCCAGGCAGATATACTACATCCATAACTTGTGGTTTCCTCATTAGCAGATATACTACATCCATTACTATCGGTTTCCTAATTAGCAGGGAGGTGTTTCTGCAATCAAATTGTGTGCGCATCGCCCTTGTGCCGCAATTTTATTAAACACAGAAAGGGGCCTATATTGGAGACCAAAAGTCGTCTGGCACACTGCTTAGAGTTTCAACAACATGAATAACTTATTTCTAGTCTACAATCATCGATGTTACTACTAAAATATGACTATTCTTGCTCATTTTAAGACAATTGTCAAATAATTTTAACATTCATTACAGAAATCAATTGTTGTACAACATCATGTCTACGCTGTTGGCATCACCTTTTACAGTGGATTTCCACTGTTGTGGGCCTTTAATCATCTGACTTTGTTGTTCACACAGGAGAGATACGGGACTATCGTGGATCCTCTGGGGAGCCTCAACAACCTCATGATGCTGACGAGGCAGAGAAGAGTCTCTCCAGATCAGAACGCCTCAATAAACACCTGCAGAGATCCACAGGGAAGAGAACTCACTGCTGCTCTGACTGTGGGAAGAGATTCACCTCATCAGGCATTACAATTCATCAAAGGATCCACACAGGAGAGAAATCTAATAGCTGTGATCAATGTGGGAAGAGTTTTACTACATCTGGCTCTCTGACAGTACACCAGAGAATACACACAGGAGATAAACCTTATAGCTGTGATCAATGTGGGAAGAGTTTTGTTACATCTAGCAATCTGACTATACACCAGAGAACACACACAGGAGAGAAACCTTATAGTTGTGATCAATGTGGGAAGAGTTTTGTTACATCTAGCAATCTGACTATACACCAGAGAACACACACAGGAGAGAACCTTGTAGCTGTGATCAATGTGGGAAGAGTTTCACTACTTCTGGCTATCTGACAGTGCACCAGAGAACACACACAGGAGTGAAACCATATAGCTGTGATCAATGTGGGAAGAGTTTTTGTCAATCTAGTGATCTGACAGTACACCAGAGAACACACACAGGAGAGAAACCTTATAGCTGTGATCAATGTGGGAGGAGTTTTACTACATCTGGCTCTCTGACTTTACACCAGAGAACACACACAGGAGAGAAATCTTATAGCTGTGGTCAATGTGGGAAGAGTTTTACTACTTCTGGCTATCTGACTTTACACCAGAGAACACACACAGGAGATGAACTTTATAGCTGTGATCAATGTGGGAAGAGTTTTGTTAAATCTGACCAGCTCACAGTGCACCAGAGAATACACACAGGCGAGAAACCTTATAGCTGTGGTCAATGTGGGAAGAGTTTTACTACATCTGGCTCTCTGACTGTACACCAGAGAACACACACAGGAGAGAAACCTTATAGCTGTGATCAATGTGGGAAGAGTTTTGGTCAATCTGGCCAGCTGACTGCACACCAGAGAACACACACAGGAGAGAAACCTTATAGCTGTGGTCAATGTTGGAAGAGTTTTGGTCAATCTAGCCAGCTGACATTACACCAGAGAACACACACAGGAGAGAAGTCTTATAGCTGTGATCAATGTGGGAAGAGATACTCTGGTAAAAGATCTCTGATCAAACATCAGAAAATACATGAAGGAGTTTATTCATGATATCAATTAAACAATTAATTAATGTCACAATGTAGAATGTTTTACCATTTACATTTACATTTAAGTCATTTAGCAGACGCTCTTATCCAGAGCGACTTACAAATTGGAAAGTTCATACATATTCATCCTGGTCCCCCCGTGGGAATTGAACCCACAACCCTGGCGTTGCAAGCGCCATGCTCTACCAACTGAGCCACACGGGACCACCATTGTAGTAGGAGTATTTAAATGATGTCACAATGTAGAACCCTAAACGTTTGTCCCCTGTTCTATTGATTTCAACATGATATGGATATTAGCCTCAGGGGGGAAATCCAGGCTCTGAATTGGAAGAGTACTATTTATGTGATTTAACAAAAAGTGACTAACAAAAAAGAGTTGTGTTACACTTACCACATTGGTGACCCACTGGAATCACAAAGTAGTGAGCTGTTTACCACGTTGGTGACCCACTGGATTTAAAATGCAACACTTCAAACTGTTTCTGCATATTGGTTATTGATTTGGACACATTAAAACTGTGTTTTGACATTGCACTAATCCCATTTAGCAAAATGTCATTCAAAAGACGTTGAAAATAAGACTATGCCCGACGTCCAATATATGTTCGACGTCCGGTTGTAGTTGAAAGTTGAAAAGATGTCTTTTCGGGTCGTTCTTTTTTCAATGACTTGAAAACAACTTAATTTCAACATACTTGCAGCCTAAACACATGGACGCAGTAAATGCTAATTGTCTTTATTCCACTACTGAAGAAGCATGACTCAAATCACCTCATATTTCAAACATCCAGCCTGACAAAAGATACATGTTTTATTATTCCATGCCTCACCATTAAGTTCATTATTGCCAATACATATTAACAAAGGGGTGAATATTTGGTTTTGATATTTCATATTTACAATCATGTAACATTTACTAATCATAGTGATTCATGCAACCAACTTGACATTTTTGGGTACATTTATATTGACATTGTTACCCTGCTTTTATAATATCAGGGTTCATTCTCAGATGTACTCCCAAATGTACTAGAGCATGACAGCGGGGACTTTATATGCAACAACATGCCTATTGAGTGAACCCTGAAAAGAGAGAGAAGCTCCACAGTGAGGAGAAGAAGCTAGAAGCTAGTGAGTTTTAGGAAGACGAGAGTTCTAGAAGCTAGTGAGTTTTAGGAAGACGAGAGTTCTAGAAGCTAGTGAGTTTTAGGAAGACGAGAGTTCTAGAAGCTAGTGAGTTTTTAGGAAGACGAGAGTTCTAGAAGCTAGTGAGTTTTAGGAAGACGAGAGGTCTAGAAGCTAGTGAGTTTTAGGAAGACGAGAGTTCTAGAAGCTAGTGAGTTTTAGGAAGACGAGAGTTCTAGAAGCTAGTGAGTTTTAGGAAGACGAGAGTTCTAGAAGCTAGTGAGTTTTAGGAAGACGAGAGTTCTAGAAGCTAGTGAGTTTTAGGAAGACGAGAGTTCTAGAAGCTAGTGAGTTTTAGGGAGACGAGAGTTCTAGAAGCTAGTGAGTTTTAGGGAGACGAGAGTTCTAGAAGCTAGTGAGTTTTAGGAAGACGAGAGTTCTAGAAGCTATTGAGTTTTAGGAAGACGAGAGTTCTAGAAGCTATTGAGTTTTAGGAAGACGAGAGTTCTAGAAGCTAGTTAGTTTTAGGAAGACGAGAGTTCTAGAAGCTATTGAGTTTTAGGAAGACGAGAGTTCTAGAAGCTAGTGAGTTTTAGGGAGACGAGAGTTCTAGAAGCTAGTGAGTTTTAGGAAGACGAGAGTTCTAGAAGCTATTGAGTTTTAGGAAGACGAGAGTTCTAGAAGCTATTGAGGTTTAGGGAGACGAGAGTTCTAGAAGCTAGTGAGTTTTAGGAAGACGAGAGTTCTAGAAGCTAGTGAGTTTTTAGGAAGACGAGAGTTCTAGAAGCTATTGAGGTTTAGGAAGACGAGAGTTCTAGAAGCTAGTGAGTTTTAGGAAGACGAGAGTTCTAGAAGCTAGTGAGTTTTAGGAAGACGAGAGTTCTAGAAGCTAGTGAGTTTTTAGGAAGACGAGAGTTCTAGAAGCTAGTGAGTTTTTAGGAAGACGAGAGTTCTAGAAGATAGTGAGTTCTAGGATTATATAGAAAGAAAAAGGAGAAAAAAATAATATGATCGTATATTATTATTTAGAAACGTGTTTTTTCTTGTTTTTAAATGTTGACAGCCAGTAGACACCATGTTTATATTGTAGAAGGTGAAGCATTGTAGATGATTATGTGAAATGGAAGTTGTAGAGATACTCTGAATGATTGGCTATGAAAAGCCAACTGACATTTACTCCTGAGGTGCAGATCTGTTGCACCTTCGACAACCACTGTGATTATTAATATTAGACCCTGCTGGTCATCTATGAACGTTTGAACATCTTGGCCATGTTCTGTTATAATCTCCACTCGGCACAGCCAGAAGAGGACTGGCCACCCCTCAGAGCCTGATTCCTATCAAGGTTTCTTCCTAGGTTCTTGTCTTTCTAGGGAGTTTTTCCTAGCCACCGTGCTTCTACACCTGCATGGCTTGCTGTTTGGGGTTTTAGGCTGGGTTTCTGTACAGTACTCTGTGACATCAGCTGATGTAAGAAGGGCTTTATAAATACATTTGATTGATTGTACAACTGAATGCATTCAACTGAAATGTGTCTTGGGAGCACTGATTGGTGTCACCTCGTTAGTCAGTATGTGTTACACCTGTGCTGGCTTGTCCATCTCGTTAATGGGAAGGTGTTTCACCTGTGCTGGTCCAGGTTCTATTTAAGAGTGTCTGGCCCAGTGCTCCAGTTGTCTTGATAGATGTGGAGAGTCAACACCTTTAGTTGCTCCACCTTTTTGGTTTACTTTCTGTCTTTAAGTTTGGTGTGGGTTTTTCTTTTGTTTGCCTCTTCTTGGGCAGATTTAGTGGGTCTCATGGGTGGTGTCTTTTATGTCCCAGTTGTTGTTACTAGTCAACTTTCAGTCAACACCCCCATAGTGTCTTTGAGAACCCCTCCTAAAAAACAAACTTATATTTTGGGTTGGATATTTTATCCAATTAGTGTTTTAATCAATGGCATTTCCTTAGAATGCTCATTGGTCTTTCAGTTGTTAATCTTCAGGTTTTTTTTATCCTGTTATTTTTGTGTACTAAGTATTTCTGTTTATTTTCATTGTTTTCTCCTGTGAAGCCATTGTGTTGCATCCATGTCTGAAATGTGCTGTATAAATAAAGCTTGATTTGATTTCAACAAATGAACCCAATGACTGACCAATCAACAGAGCCTCCATCTTAGTATGAAAAACAGTATCAATCCCACTTTTCCAGCCTGCTGAAGGTGTGGTGGAGTGGTAAACACCACCCCCGTCTCTACCAGGGGCTTGAGGTGGTCTCCCACAGCTCTGCTGGTGGAGTGGTAAACACCACCCCCGGCTCTACCAGGTGCTTGAGGTGGTCTCCCACAGCTCTGCTGGTGGAGTGGTAAACACCACCCCCGGCTCTACCAGGGGCTTGAGGTGGTCTCCCACAGCTCTGCTGGTGGAGTGGTAAACACCACCCCCGGCTCTACCAGGGGCTTGAGGTGGTCTCCCATAGCTCTGCTGGTGGAGTGGTAAACCACCCCCGGCTCTACCAGGGGCTTGAGGTGGTCTCCCACAGCTCTGCTGTAAGGGCTGTCGTTCTCCTCATCCTCGGACGAGGAGAGGAGAGAAGGATCAGTGGACCAATACGCAGCATTTGGGAAATAAGCCATCTCTTTATTTACAACGATGGCAACACGAAAACAAACACTTACAAATTTACAAAACAAGAAAACGACGAAGACGAAAACCTGAACTTGAACTTACTTAACTAACGTAAAACTCACGGACAGGAACAGACTACATCAAAACGAAACGAACAGCCAAACAGTCCCGTATGGTGCAAAACATAACACAGATACGGAAGACAATCACCCACAAACAAACAGTGAGAACACCCTACCTAAATATGACTCTTAATTAGAGGAAAACGCAAACCACCTGCCTCTAATTAAGAGCCATACCAGGCAACCCAAAACCAACATAGAAACAGAAAACATAGACTGCCCACCCAAAACACACGCCCTGACCATAAACACATACAAAAACAACATAAAACAGGTCAGGAACGTTACAGAACCCCCCCCTCAAGGTGCGAACGCCGGGCGCACCAGCACAAAGTCCAGGGGAGGGTCTGGGTGGGCAGTTGACCACGGTGGTGGCTCAGGCTCTGGACGCTGTCCCCACACCACCATAGTCACTCCCCGCTTCTGTCTTCCCCTCCCAATGACCACCCTCAAACTAACATCCCCTAAATGAACGGCCAGCACCGGGACAAGGGGCAGCACCGGGACAAGGGGCAGCACCGCGACAAGGGGCAGCACCGGGACAAGGGGCAGCACCGGGACAAGGGGCAGCACCGGGAAAAGGGGCAGCACCGGGACAAGGGGCAGCACCGGGACAAGGGGCAGGTACCGGGACAAGGGGCAGGTACCGGCTGATATACTCAGGCAGATCCTGACTGAACGGCTCTCGACGCTCATGGCTGGCTGACGGCTCTCGACGCTCATGGCTGGCTGACGGCTCTCGACGCTCATGGCTGGCTGACGGCTCTCGACGCTCATGGCAGGCTGACGGCTCTCGACGCTCATGGCAGGCTGACGGCTCTCGACGCTCATGGCAGGCTGACGGCTCTCGACGCTCATGGCAGGCTGACGGCTCTGGCTGCTCATGGCTCGCTGGCGGCTCTGGCAGATCCTGTCTGGTTGGCGGCTCTGGCAGATCCTGTCTGGTTGGCGGCTCTGGCAGATCCTGTCTGGCGGGCGGCTCTGGCGATCCTGTCTGGCGGGCGGCTCTAGCGGCTCCTGTCTGGCAGACGGCTCTGTAGGCTCATGGCAGACGGGCGGCTTAGCAGGCTCATGGCAGACGGGCGGCTTAGCAGGCTCATGGCAGACGGGCGGCTTTGCAGGCTCATTGCAGACGGATGGCTCAGATGGCGCTGGGGAGACGGATGGCTCAGATGGCGCTGGGGAGACGGATGGCTCAGATGGCGCTGGGGAGACGGATGGCTCTGGCCGGATACGGCGCACTGTAGACCTGGTGCGTGGTGCCAGAACTGGAGGCACCGGGCTAAGGATAAGCACCTTCCTACTAGTGCGGAGAGCAGGGACAGGGCACACTGTACTCTCAAAGCCCACTCTATACCTGATGTGAGGTACCGGCGCTGGTGACACCGGGCTGAGGACAAGCACATCAGGATTAGTAGGGGGAGAAGATACAGTGTGTACAGGGCTCTGGAGACGCACAGGAGGCTTAGTGCGTGGTGCCGGAACTGGAGGCACCGAACTGGATACACGCACTACAGAGAGAGTGCGTGGAGGAGGAACAGGGCTCAGGAGACGCACTGGTAGCCTAGTGCGTAGTGTAGGCACTGTAGGTACTAGGCTGGGGCGGGGAGGTGGCGCCGGAAATACCGGACCGTGGAGGCGTACTGGCACTCTTGAGCATTGAGCCTGCCCAACCCTACCTGGTTGAATGCTCCCGGTCACCCGACCAGTGCGGGGAGGTGGAATAACCCGCACCGGCCTATGTAGGCGAACCGGGGAAACCATGCGTAAGGCAGGTGCCATGTATGCCGGCCCGAGGAGACGCACTGGAGACCAGACGCGTTGAGCCGGCCTCATGACACCTGGCTCAATACCCAATCTAGCCCTGCCAGTGCGGGGAGGTGGAATAACCCGCACTGGGCTATGCACTCGTACAGGAGACACCGTGCGCTCTACTGCGTAACACGGCGCCTGCCCGTACTCCCGCTCTCCACGGTAAGCCTGGGAAGTGGGCGCAGGTCTCCTTCCTACCTGCCCTTGGCCCACTACCTCTTAGCCCCCCCCCAAGAAATTTTTGGGTGTTACTTACGGGCTTTTTGGGCTTCCGTGCCAGACGCGTTCCCTCATAACTCCGGTTCCTCTCTCCGGTAGCCTCTGCCCTCCTCAGTGCCTCCAGCTGTTCCCATGGGAGGCGATCCCTACCAGCCAGGATCTCCTCCCATGTGTAGCAACCTTTTCCGTCCAAGATATCGTCCCAAGTCCATTCCTCCTTCTTTTCCTGTCCCTTACTCCGTTGAGTTTTCCCTTGCCGCTTGGTCCTAGCGTGGTGGGTGATTCTGTAAGGGCTGTCGTTCTCCTCATCCTCGGACGAGGAGAGGAGAGAAGGATCAGTGGACCAATACGCAGCATTTGGGAAATAAGCCATCTCTTTATTTACAACGATGGCAACACGAAACAAACACTTACAAATTTACAAAACAAGAAAACGACGAAGACGAAAACCTGAACTTGAACTTACTTAACTAACGTAAAACTCACGGACTCACAGGAACAGACTACATCAAAACGAAACGAACAGCCAAACAGTCCCGTATGGTGCAAAACATAACACAGATACGGAAGACAATCACCCACAAACAAACAGTGAGAACACCCTACCTAAATATGACTCTTAATTAGAGGAAAACGCAAACCACCTGCCTCTAATTAAGAGCCATACCAGGCAACCCAAAACCAACATAGAAACAGAAAACATAGACTGCCCACCCAAAACACACGCCCTGACCATAAACACATACAAAAACAACATAAAACAGGTCAGGAACGTTACATCTGCTTATGTCATGTTCTGTGGCCTTGCCGTTACATTTCTTCACTGCCCCTGCAACACAGAAAGAAACATATTTAGTCATATTATATAAAACACTCAAAGTAATGGATATGGAGCATCTATGGCCTCAGTTACACCTGGCACCTAAATGTGACTTCTGTCATCTGATCACTCCAAGCTGAATTAGGTTCAGATCTACCAGGATGGGCCTTTGACAGTCTGGACGCAGTCAGGTCACCACATATTAATAAGCAATGTAAAGAGATGGGGTGAATGAGTGGGGAAAAGTACATTCTATACAAATGACCTTCATAATAACAATCAACTAATGTGTGTGCCTGAGGGGAAATTAACTTTCCTACTGCCAAAATGGGTGAGAAATTACACCAAAACCAGTGGACAATTTGCACTGCTGCTGAAAAACATCACAGCATGATGTTGCGATGACCACCGCTTCACCGGGATGGTACCGATTTTCTCCAGACATGACACATGACATTCAGGCCAAAGAGTTGGTTTAATCAGACCAGAGAATCTTGTTTCTCATGGTTAGAGTCCTTTAGGTGCCTTTTGGCAAACTCCAAGCGGGCTGTCATGTGCCTTTTACTGAGGAGTAGCTTCCGTCTGGTCTCTACCATAAAGGCCGGATTTGTTGGAGTACTGCAGAGAAGATTGTCCTTCTGGAAGGTTTTCCCATCTCCACAGAGGAACTCTGGAGCTCTGTCAGAGTGACCATTAAGGTTTTTGGTCACCTCCTTGACCAAGGCCCTTCTCCCCCGACAGCTCTAGGAAGAGTAATGGTGGTTCCTAACTTATTCCATTTAAGAATGAGGGCGGACACTGTGTTCTTGGGGACCTTCAATGCTGCATACATTTTTTGGTACCTTTTCTCCAGATCTGTGCCTCAACACATTCTTGTCTCAGAGCTCTACGGACAATTCCTTAGACCTCATGGCTTGGTTTTGCTCTGACATGCACTGTAAACTGTGGGACTTTATATAGACAGGTGTGTGCCTCTCCAAATCATGTCTAATCAATTGAATTTACCACAAGCGGACTCCAATCAAGCTGGAGAAACATCTGAAGGATGATCAATGGAATCAGGATGCATCTGAGCTCAATTTCGAGTCTCATAGCAAAGGGTCTGAATACTTAAGTAAATACATTTGCAACAATGTTTACAAACCTGTTTTTGGTTTGTCATTATGGGGTATTGTGATGTCATTATGGGGTATTGTGATGTCATTATGGGGTATTGTGTGTAGATTGATGAGCAGGAAAATATTCAATTTTAGAATAAGGCTGTAAAGTAATTGAATGTGGAAAAAGTGAAGGGGTCTGAATACTTAACGAATGCACTGTATACAGCTGGCAGAGTTTTCTACCATTGGCAGTTTTGTACACAGTCACGTGATACGTGGTATAGAAAAGTCCAATCATAGGAGAGTACATGGGAGGCACTATACTGTGTGTCTGCAGGTGTCTATCTGGTCAAAACCACTGATACAGGTGCCCCTCCACCCTCTGGTGGGATGGATCATGTCTACAGAGAAACCTAGATTCAAATACTTAGATTTGTGTGTATTGGGTTGTGAAATTGTTAGATATTACTTGTTAGATATTACTGCACTGTCGGAGCTAGAACCACAAGCATTTCACTACACCCTCAATAACATCTGCTAAATACGTGATGTGACCAATAAAATGTGATTTGATTTTGATTTTCAATAAACGTCCTATTTATCAAAGGTGCTTTTGGCTGGGGTCAAAATGACTCCAAAGGATTTGAATTTGTTAAAAGTCCATATTGATACAGAAACACTAAACCATGATTTAGATTTAATAAGAACAAGTTGATTGACAAAGTCATGAAAAATTGGAGGAATTGAATAACCCACATTTGGGCTATGATCAAAGATATGCCTCTGGGGTCAAAATGATCCATGTCAGAAGTATGGTTCAATGCAAATATGTAGTGGGTGTAAAGTTTGTTTTAAACTCTCACTCATTAAACACGAATCAATCAACACATGCTTCTCTTTGAACGACTTTATATAATATTAAATTTTTATGAAATAAAAAAAAAAAAAACGTTTGGTTCCTCAACTGCGTTTCCCACTCCAGTCAGCAGATGGCGATGTGCGTCTTTTAGGTTCAGGCGACGCTGCCAGTGTGACGTATAATCTAGTGGACGGGACGCTCCTTCAACAACAACAGCTAGTCAGACACCTCGGTAGCTTTCTAGCAAACACAGCTACAACATTCACGCTCTTTACACTGTTTTGGTGTATATTAGTCGCTGTGTATTAAACACACTTCTGTCGTATGTACTTGTTGGCCCATTTAATTATATATTTACGTTGTTTGTCAGCTAGCTGGTTTGCTAAGTTAGCTTAGAACTAAGCTAGTCGCTAATGCTACCTAGCTAACATCTCCGACCATGAGTTCACTAAGCTACTCTCCTCCTGCTACAGAAGAGGGGGTCTGCTGGACGGAGAAAGAAGCTTTCGTCAAAGAGGAGGAGGAAGAGAAGGATGTTACAATACAAAAACAAGTAGAGGGTGAGGCTGTTAAGGTGAAAGAAGAAGAGAAAGACGTTACAATGAAAGAAGAGGAAGACGCGTTCAGAGTGAAAGATGAGGAAGATGTTACAGTAAAAGAAGAGGAAGAGAAAGAGGAGGATGCAGTTTTTGGAGTGAAAGAGGAGGAGGGGGAGATGACTGTCACATTGGAGGAAGAAGAGGAGGTTGGAGATCTGTTTAACCCCAGTAAGTACAGTCTCTGCAGTCGTTGAATCAATATGCAGTAAAGGGGTTCTACACTTTAATGTTGTTCTGTAGAAATGGCTGAAACTTCACTGTAACGTGTAGAACATCAAGAGTGGACCATCAACAAAACGTTAACAATTGATCAAATGCATCCAATGACAATGCCTGAAATACTGTAGTCCTCAATATCTCCTATTAGATTAGCCCAATATGTAGTCTTAAAGGGGCAATCAGCAGTTGTTGCATCCATCTGGGGACTTATACATTAATGATATGTACCCATCTGTTTCTTGAAGAATTCCCTTATAAATGCCTCATGAGCTTAGTTCAACTATCGTACCCCATCAGAACCCAAAATATAAGCTTATATTATCTCCAATGTTTATCAGTAAATATAAACGAACACTGTATATCCTCAAAACATGGTTAAAACTATAATGTTGGTATCATGGATGGTTGCATTTCTCCAGCCCCATCCCTCAGCTTTTTACCGAAACGGGCAGGGAGTACGCTTTGTTATTGTTTCTACTGCTGATTCTCTGCCCCCGTTACTCCTCAAAATAATTTCACATAATACTTTCATATCACATAACAATTATTTCACACAATACTTTCATATCACATCAAAATTATTTCACACAATACTTTCATATCACATCTAAATAGGTAACCAGTCTGTATAGATAGATAGCTAAGTGAATTAAATATCACCAGCTACCTAACTTCATATTAGCTATCTTGATGTATTTATCACTGTAAAAAACTAACTCCAAATGCATTTGTAGGTAGCTAGCTAACAGCCATGGAGGAGGGTGAAAGGATAGCAGCCCCAACTGTCAGTGAGAGAGGAGGCTATTCTGGATAGGGCAGGTACTTTTGTGTAGTTCCTGTCCCTAGAAGTGAGGACGGAGATAATAGTAACATAATATTCAGTGTGGTGTAATTTGACTATAATGAAGTGTGTTTCTTGTGAGGTTTTCTGTCCTCAGATAAAGAGCGCTATGAAAGCCAGTCTACATATGAAGAGGTCCCAATGAAGAGCAGTGGTTCTCAGTCCTGGGGACTCAAAGAGGGGCATGTTTTTGCCTCAGCACTGCACAGCTGATTCAAATGATCAACTCATCATCAAGCTTCAAGTGGTATTTATGTATTCATTTGTGATGCCATCCTTGATATGATCCTGTTATTGTCACATGCTACACATGCACATATGTGTGCCCATGCATCTATCAATCCAATGTTATCATGATTTGTTATCAGGGATATTATACTTTAGTAATCCACAATGACCTGGTGATGTAACAGTCTAATAATTACATTGTCTTCCATATTCCTACAGATACCTTGTAACTGGAGATTCCTTCAAAACGATTGCCTACAGTTGCCGTGTAGGGCACTGCAAGGTTGGGTGACCAGGGTCATCTGGGACTGCCTTCTGGAGGAATTCAGATGTGTGAAGGCTACCTGTGTCCTGCGTAACTTCATGAGGATGGACACGAGGACCAGGAGGGGATCTGCAGCTCGCCGCCGTGTCCCAGAGGAGGAGTCTGCTGCTCTGCAGGATGTTTCAAGGATGGGGTCCAACAACGCAGCAAGAGAGGCAATCCGTGTTCAGGAGATCTTCACCTCCTACTTCTTCAAAGAGGGTACTGTTCCCTGGCAACACCATAGACTACACTATGCACAACCAAAGGCTCTTTTAAGAGCCATCCACATTGCAATAAGAGTATTCTTCCATTTACTTAGCTATGTCAACTGAAGTTATTCAATTCCCAGTTTCTCTCCCTTTGATTTCTACTTCTCAGGTGAGGGTGCTGTTTAGGTAAGGGTGTGATGTCTGTGCAAAAACAAAACAGGCTATTTTAAATCACCCATATTGAAGAAATGTAGAGCAATTAGACACCCTATAACCCACACCTACACACTCATGTATCAATCTGATTGATGGATTGTGTTGTGCAGTAAGCAGGCTCAGGTGTATAACTGTGGCTCCTTCCACCTTCAAAGAATAGGCAAGAGGGCCAAACATGGAGAATAGTAAGACACTTCATTATTTCTATAACTACGCTATATTGTTTGTCCTTGTGTGTCCGTTCATGTTTTTCAGCATAAAGTACTCTGCAGCCACTTAGTGTGGTGTGGACACCAGGTGAGGCCACACACAGATTCCTGTTGAACACTGTCACTTTAACTACCTTATTTTCTCAACAACAGTCTCTCTCCTTCACTTCATCCCTCTCTCCCCTTCTCCCTAAATCCTCTAGGTTATATCAGCTGTGTCGGTGAACCCCTCCTGCATCTGGACTGGCTACATAGAGGGCACAGCATGATCAGAGGTGAGAGGTCACTTGGTCAGGTCAACAGGAAGTATTATTAAAGAGATGCTTTACATTGAAATACAGATAGATGCAGTAGTCCCAGAGTTAATGATCCCAGGTCAGTTTATATTATACAGGAAGTATTATTAAAGAGATGCTTTACATTGAAATACAGACATAGATGCAGTAGTCCCAGAGTTAATGATCCCAGGTCAGTTTATATTATACAGGAAGTATTATTAAAGAGATGCTTTACATTAAAATACAGATAGATGCAGTAGTCCCAGAGTTAATGATCCCAGGTCAGTTTTGCATTTCACCTCCTGATTGATGACTAACAATGTTAGAATAAAAACTAAAAACACAAGGCTTAAACATGCTCTCTCTCTCCATCTGTCTCTCGTCTGCAGATATGTTTTGATGTGAGAGGATGCCAACCCCTAGTCCCATCATCGCCACCTCACCTGCTTTTAAGATAACCTTTGGGCCGACTAGAGACACTGCTATATAATTGTGATGAACTGAGAGAATATTTAGGTAGCACTGTGATTCATTAATCATGTGCTGCCTTCCCTGCTCCTATGTGCTTACCTCTTTCCCTTTCTGTCTTTTACACCTCTCTCTCCACCTCTTTCTTCCTCTGTTTTTATAATGCACAACAGATGTGCATTGAAGTACAGATTGAACTTGTATTTATAACACTTGGATAATGAGCTTTTCAATCAAGCGTTTCACATTCTCTACTGGTTGAAATGAAGTGTAATGTGATGAAATACTCCACCTATCCTGTGTTTATCAGATCAATGCAGATGAAGGGCATTAGATGTTGAGATGAACCGGTGTTGGAGTATTTACATGATGCATAGGAAGTGTAGTGTTCTGGTTTTTAACATTATATTTCTGTATATATGAATTAACTAGTTAAATCCTGTTTCTAGTCTATTAGTTACAATGTGTAACCATTGATGTCCCAGGACCAAGATTGGTAAACACTGTTGAAGTGTAGAATTGTAATACATACATGCAGACACAGCGTCATTCAAAGACTGGAATTTGATACTCCTGGTATTGGATATGACTGAATAATCATCTCAAAGACATTCATACCTAAACTGCACCTTTATTTGCCAAGGTAGAGTACATGATTAGTGAACATATTAAATGTACAGGCTACAATGTGGGGATCTCATGCATGGTAATAACTACATGTATATACGACTTGCATCCTTGGCACAACATGATATTATATTCTACTCAATCCATAGGCTTCATTAATGTCATTCAGGCTGTTTTGAAGTTGATACAACTGGCTATGATAGCTGAGGTTCATAGCTAGGTTCTGAACTAATATGTATACCAAACGTTTGGGTCCATACATACATACATAGGCAAATATGTAAGTAATGTAAAGTGATGGGGTGTTTCTAACTAAATGTTTTGTGTTCATAGCTCCAACAGTGCAGTAATATCACACTAAATGCTTGTGTTCCTAGCTCCAACAGTGCAGTAATATCTAACTAAATGCTTGTGTTCCTAGCTCCAACCGTGCAGTAGTATCTAACTAAATGCTTGTGTTCCTAGCTCCAACAGTGCAGTAGTATCTAACTAAATGCTTGTGTTCCTAGCTCCAACAGTGCAGTAATATCTAACTAAATGCTTGTGTTCCCAGCTCCAACAGTGCAGTAGTATCTAACTAAATGCTTGTGTTCATAGCTCCAACAGTAATATCTAACTAAATGCTTGTGTTCCAAGCTCCAACAGTGCCGTAATATCTAACTAAATGCTTGTGTTCCTAGCTCCAACAGTGCAGGAGTATCTAACTAAATGCTTGTGTTCATAGCTCCAACAGTGCAGTAGTACCTAACTAAATGCTTGTGTTCCCAGCTCCAACAGTGCAGTAGTATCTAACTAAATGCTTGTGTTCATAGCTCCAACAGTAATATCTAACTAAATGCTTGTGTTCCTAGCTCCAACAGTGCAGTAATATCTAACTAAATGCTTGTGTTCCTAGCTCCAACAGTGCAGTAATATCTAACTAAATGCTTGTGTTCCTAGCTCCAACAGTGCAGGAGTATCTAACTAAATGCATGCTTGTGTTCATAGCTCCAACAGTGCAGTAGTATCTAACTAAATGCTTGTGTTCCCAGCTCCAACAGTGCAGTAGTATCTAACTAAATGCTTGTGTTCATAGCTCCAACAGTAATATCTAACTAAATGCTTGTGTTTCTAGCTCCAACAGTGCAGTAATATCTACCTAAATGCTTGTGTTCCCAGCTCCAACAGTGCAGTAATATCTAACCAAATGCTTGTGTTTCTAGTTCCAACAGTGCAGTAGTATCTAACTAAATGCTTGTGTTCATAGCTCCAACAGTAATATCTAACTAAATGCTTGTGTTCATAGCTCCAACAGTGCAGTAGTATCTAACTAAATGCTTGTGTTCCCAGCTCCAACAGTGCAGTAGTATCTAACTAAGTGCTTGTGTTCCCAGCTCCAACAGTGCAGTAGTATCTAACTAAATGCTTGTGTTCCTAGCTCCAACAGTGCAGTAATATCTAACAATTTCACAACAAATACCTAATACACACAAATCTAACTAATGGAATAAGAATATATAAATATATGGACGAGCGATATCAGAGCAGCATAGACATTACAGTAGAATAGGATAGAATACAGTATATACATATGAGATGAGTAATACATAGACTAAGATACAGTAGAATAGGATAGAATACAGTATATACATATGAGATGAGTAATGCATAGACTAAGATACAGTAGGATAGAGTACAGTATATACATATGAGATGAGTAATACATAGACTAAGATACAGTAGAATAGGATAGAATACAGTATATACATATGAGATGAGTAATACATAGACAGATACAGTAGAATAGGATAGAATACAGTATGTACATATGAGATGAGTAATACATAGACAGATACAGTAGAATAGGATAGAATACAGTATATACATATGAGATGAGTAATACATAGACTAATACAGTAGAATAGGATAGAATACAGTATATACATATGAGATGAGTAATGCATAGACTAAGATACAGTAGAATAGGATAGAATACAGTATATACATATGAGATGAGTAATGCATAGACTAAGATACAGTAGAATAGGATAGAATACAGTATATACATTTGAGATGAGTAATACATAGACTAAGATACAGTAGAATAGGATAGAATACAGTATATACATATGAGATGAGTAATGCCAGATATGTAAACATGCAGGAGATCCATGAAGGAAAGACAGTGATGGTGCTCAGTGATGTTGTTGTAAATGGTGGGGGAACAACCAATTTCGGTATTTTTAAAATAATTTTACCCCCGTTTTTTCTCCACAATTTCGATATTGTGATGTCTCCAGTGCTGTTGGCTGGTCGTCATTGACCTTGCGTAGGCTTAAACACTGGTATACACTGATATTTAAGGCCATTTTGGGTAAAATGCCATTTTATCTCTGTTCTTTTTTAGTCAGGTCGGTAAATAAATATCAATTACGGCCCCCTTCTCATTTGCTTCTAACAAAAATTAGAACAGGTCGAATTGTTACTCAGCTCCGTGGTCCTGGAATTCTCTCCTGAACATTTAAAATGTGATGATCTGGTTTCGTTGTTGGAGCTTATTAAACACTTGATCGATGTATAGAAGAGTGTAATTGTTTTTAGGGCAGCTGTTTTTAGTCAAGACTTTCGTGTTTTTAACGTAACATGTTATTGTTGTACTGTGTGTGTGTGTGTGTTTATAGCTTTGTTTAATGTTGTGTACGTAAGTTGTTTTGTCTGAAACGTTGTTCCCCCTGCTGCTATTGGACCAGGTCTCTTTTGGAAAAGATATGTTATCTCAATGAGAAAAACCTGTATAAATAAAGGTAAAATAAAAAATACAAATACTGAATATATCTATATATTATACAATAATAATATAATATATATCGAAGGTCGAGTCATGCGTCCTCTGACCAGCCAAACATGACCAGCCAAACCGAGCTTCTTAACAGCTACCCGCTTAACCCGGAAGATGCACCAATATGTCGGAGGAAACACTGTTCACCTGACAGCCGAGGTCAGCCTGCAGGCGCCATAAGGATCCCCCCCCTCCCCCCCGGCCAAACCCTCCCCTAACCTGGGCAACGCTTGGCCTATAGTGTGCTGCCCTACGGGACTCCCGATCACAGCAGGTTGTGGTACAGCCCGGGATCGAACCTGGGTCTGTAGTGATGCCTCTAGCCCTTCGATGCAGTACTGTCGACCGCTGCACTACTCGGGTATAACTTTTTTTTAACCAATTCTGATGGTTGTTAAAAGTGGGATTTTGACATTATTACCATTATATCAACACACTGGACACTCCCAACACTCCCAACTATCAATCTCTTTGGCACCGTAGACATCAAGTCAGTTGACAATATTGTTTCATACAACGTTGCATTCCATGTTTGAAAGGTTATTTTCATTGAAGACAATCAAAGTTAACATTCCATAAAATGTAAATTCAAGGCTGAGTCTCAAATAGTCGCCTGTCCATTTTAATAGCCGGGCAATGGCACACATTATAGCAAATACATTTTGGGTCTAAATTAAAGGAGCTACAATTATAGTTTAATTACATGTTTTAAATAAAATGTCCATAATATCTGCATTAATAGTGGAATGATCGTGTTTCACGATATTTCTAAACATAAAAATATATTCTCGATCTTCTATTGTGTTATTGACTGAATGTTTGTTCATGTGTAACTCTGTGTTGTTGTTTTTGTCGAACTGCTTTGTTTTATCTTGGCCAGGTTGCAGTTGTAAATGAGAACTTGTTCTCAACTGGCCGACCTGGTTAAATAAAGGAGAAATAAATAACACATAATAATACATAAACATGTAGGAGCAGTATGGACCTAGTCTGTTCATTATATACATCTACATGATGTATTGTTACAC
Source organism: Salvelinus fontinalis (assembly GCF_029448725.1). Taxonomy (NCBI): domain Eukaryota; kingdom Metazoa; phylum Chordata; class Actinopteri; order Salmoniformes; family Salmonidae; genus Salvelinus; species Salvelinus fontinalis. The sequence continues at coordinate 66,545 of NW_026600271.1, forward strand.
CATGTAGGAGCAGTATAGACCTAGTCTGTTCATTATATACATCTACATGATGTATTGTTACACCATGTAGGGGCAGTATAGACCTAGTCTGTTCATTATATACATCTACATGATGTATTGTTACACCATGTAGGAGCAGTATAGACCTAGTCAGTTCATTATATACATCTACATGATGTATTGTTACACCATGTAGGAGCAGTATAGACCTAGTCTGTTCATTATATACATCTACATGATGTATTGTTACACCATGTAGGAGCAGTATGGACCTAGTCAGTTCATTATATACATCTACATGATGTATTGTTACACCATGTAGGAGCAGTATAGACCTACAGTAGCTAGCTACTTATTTAGATTTAGTTTGACTTAATGAAACTGCCTTAAATGTGCTGCAATAAACATTTTTTATTCGCACTAATCGATTAACACATTCCTGTCTTTGTATCTCTCAATATAATAGTATTATTTAATTAAATCCATTTAAAATAATCTTTGTCTGAAAATAAAATATGATCCTCAACTGCGTTTCCTCTCCAGTCAGCAGACGGCGATGTCCGTCTTTCAGGCGATGCTGCTGCCGTGACGTATAATCTAGTGGACGGTTCTTCCTAAACAGCTCGTCAACCACCTCGGTAGCTTGCTAGCCAACATAGCCGAAAGATTCAAGCTATTTATACGCTTTCGGTGTATATTAGCTACTGTGTGTTAGACACACTTAGGTCGTATCTACTTGTTAACGTATTTAATTTAATATTACGTTATTTTGTATTAGTCAACTATAGTAGCTGGCTGGTTAAATTAGCACTAGCCTAGTCGCTAATGATAGCTAGCTAGCTAACATCCCCGACCATGAGTTCAATAAACTACTCCACTCTCGTTAAAGAAGAGGAGGTCTGCTGGACGGAGAAAGAAGCTCTTGGGCTGAACATTGTCGTGAAAGAGGAGAAGGAAGAAGAGGATGTTACAGTAAAACAAAAAGTAGAGGGTGAGGCTGTTACCCTGAAAGAAGACGAGAAAGACGTTTCAGTGAAAGAAGAGGAAGACGCGTTCAGAGTGAAAGAAGAGAAAGACGTTTCAGTAAAAGAAGAGGATGAAGAGAAAGAGGAGGATGCAGTTTTTGTAGTGAAGAAGGAAGGAGAGATTACTGTCACATTGAAAGATGAAGAGGTGGAGATAGGAGATCTGAGTAACACCAGTAAGTACCGCCTTAAATGTGTTTTTAACTTTGGATATTCGGAGTTGGCTCGTCAATACCTCTTCAACGGAGGGCCCAGGATGATGACTGATATGTCTAGAATCAGATGACTAGAGAGCAAGCTACCCCTTATTTTCTCCGTTCCGTTTCCAAAAAGTGACTTAACATATAGATTTGAGAAGGGTCTATCTGCTGACCGCAGACTGGGGGGCACTGCATGTAGTGATTTTCATGTAGTGATGTTTTACTACACACCGTGCCCCCCAATAGTGCCATGTGAGAGTTGGGTTGGCTACACCAAAGATAATGGATATACTGACAAGACGTCTCTCCGCCCTAACAAGGGGAGTTGTTGTCCACAAAGCTTCACTGCGGGTTGTCTAGCTCCCGCCTATCCTTTCTTTGGATTGGTGGATTCATCTTATTATTGTAATCTATTGTTTATATTCTATGAGGGTTGTTGACTGCAACCGCCTGTATTCAATGGAGAGAGATGCTAAGCTACTAGCATGAATGTGCACCGCCTGTATTCAATGGAGAGAGATGCTAAGCTACTAGCATGAATATGCACCGCCTGTATTCAATGGAGAGAGATGCTAAGCTACTAGCATGAATATGCACCGCCTGTATTCAATGGAGAGAGATGCTAAGCTACTAGCATGAATATGCACCGCCTATATTCAATGGAGAGGGATGCTAAGCTACTAGCATGAATATGCACCGCCTGTATTCAATGGAGAGAGATGCTAAACTACTAGCATGAATATGCACCGCCTGTATTCAATGGAGAGAGATGCTAAGCTATTAGCATGAATATGCACCGCCTGTATTCAATGGAGAGAGATGCTAAGCTACTAGCATGAATATGCATAGCGATCTGGAGACAACTCCTATAGTGTTTTTTATCAGTTGTCGGTATGTCACGTGTCCACATAACAACTTAAGCATTATGAAACATCTGTTTGATCAAGTAAACCTAACTAAGCCTTTCATTTTGTTGTTGACCAAATTCGACACTTTCCACATTGGGTTGATAATTGTTTCCACTTGGATACAACCTACTGTAACATACTGGCATGACCTAGAGAGATACAACCTACAGTAGCCTACTGGCATGACCTAGAGAGTTACAACCTACTGTAACCTACTGGCATGACCTAGAGAGATACAACCTACTGTAACCTACTGGCATGACCTAGAGAGATACAACCTACTGTAACCTACTGGCATGACCTAGAGAGATACAACCTACTGTAACCTACTGGCATGACCTAGAGAGATACAACCTACTGTAGCCTACTGGCATGACCTAGAGAGATACAACCTACTGTAGCCTACTGGCATGACCTAGAGAGATACAACCTACTGTAGCCTACTGGCATGACCTAGAGAGATACAACCTACTGTAACCTACTGGCATGACCTCGAGAGATACAACCTACTGTAACCTACTGGCATGACCTAGAAAGTTACAACCTACTGTAGCCTACTGGCATGACCTAGAGAGTTACAACCTACTGTAACCTACTGGCATGACCTAGAGAGTTACAACCTACTGTAACCTACTGGCATGACCTAGAGAGATACAACATACTGTAGCCTACTGGCATGACCTAGAGAGATACAACCTACTGGCATGACCTAGAGAGTTACAACCTACTGTAGCCTACTGGCATGACCTAGAGATGTACAACCTACTGTAGCCTACTGGCATGACCTAGAGAGATACAACCTACTGTAGCCTACTGGCATGACCTAGAGAGATACAACCTACTGTAGCCTACTGGCATGACCTAGAGAGATACAACCTACTGTAGCCTACTGGCATGACCTAGAGAGATACAACCTACTGTAACCTACTGGCATGACCTAGAGAGTTACTACCTACTGTAACCTACTGGCATGACCTAGAGAGATACAACCTACTGTAGCCTACTGGCATGACCTAGAGAGATACAACCTACTGTAGCCTACTGGCATGACCTAGAGAGATACAACCTACTGTAACCTACTTGCATGACCTAGAGAGATACAACCTACTGTATCCTACTGGCATGACCTAGAGAGCTGAAGTTGTAAAAATCCTGGATTTTAAATGAATATTTTCCATAATAATGATAATTTCTATCTTCCTATCCATATGTGGGTTCCCTCTCTTTTGTCTTCCCCTCTACACCAATAACAGACAACTACTGTGGGACTCCCAATCACGGCCGGATGTGATACAGCCTGGATTCGAACCAGGGACTGTAGTGACACCTCTTGCACTGAGATGCAGTGATTTAGACCGCTGCATCCGTGTGTGTGTTAACTATTAGAGTGCTGTACTAGAATGCTTAAAGGCCTCTAAAATTTTAAATACTGGTTATCTGTATCGTTTTTTGGGGCAAGGAAAATATTAGATATTGTTATTAGCCAAAAATGTAATATCGGTGCATCCCTTTATTCTAAAATCTTTCACAATACCCCATAATGCCATCACAATACCCCATAATGCCATCACAATACCCCATAATGCCATCACAATACCCCATAATGACATCACAATACCCCATAATGACATCACAATACCCCATAATGCCAAAGCAAAAACAGGTTTAGGTTTTTTGCAAATGTATTGAAACTATTCCCCAGGATAACTAGTCTCAGAGTAATGTAAGATCCCAGGATAACTAGTCTCAGAGTAATGTAAGATCCCAGGATAACTAGTCTCAGAGTAATGTAAGATGCTTGGAAAAAGAAGCTGAAAAGAATAACAGAACGGCACCATTAGAACTAAAATGTGTCGCCTGGATGTCAGAACCCCAACCCTCCAAACTGTAAATAAATAATAAAATGTGTCTCCTGGATGTCAGACCCCCAACCCTCCAAACTGTAAATAAATAATAAAATGTGTCTCCTGGATGTCAGACCCCCAACCCTCCAAACTGTAAATAAATAAATAAAATGTGTCTCCTTGATGTCAGACCCCCAACCCTCCAAACTGTAAATAAATAATAAAATGTGTCTCCTGGATGTCAGACCCCCAACCCTCCAAACTAAATAAATAAATAAAATGTGTCTCCTTGGCAACATTAGAACCTCAGCACGTTTACTGTATATGTCGAGACAAAGGAATGATGTAAACAAATAATCCAAAATATTTTTGTCAATGAGACAGTATATAAACAAAGGAATGACCAAACCCCCTTTGGTGACTGAATGCTTGTAAGGAAAACTAGATGATCAAAACATTAGATCACATCAAATAAGCCTGAGTGGTTTCACCTCCTCCCAGACTATACTGGATACTACAGTTATAACTACATAGTTATACAGGATACTACAGTTATAGAGGATACTACAGTTATAACTATACATAGTTATACAGGATACTACAGTTATACAGGATACTACAGTTATACAGGATACTACAGTTATAACTATACATAGTTATACAGGATACTACAGTTATACAGGATACTACAGTTATACAGGATACTACAGTTATAACTATACATAGTTATTCCAAAGGTGGGCTACTTACTATCCACTGTTTGCAAGCCACCGTTGCTGATCTATTTTATTTATTTATTTCACCTTTATTTAACCAGGTAGGCAAGTTGAGAACAAGTTCTCATTTACAACTGCGACCTGGCCAAGATAAAGCAAAGCAGTTCGACACATACAACAACACAGAGTTACACATGGAGTAAAACAAACATACAGTCAATAATACAGTAGAAAAATAAGTCTATATACGATGTGAGCAAATGAGGTGAGATAAGGGAGGTGAAGGCAAAAAAAGGCCATGGTGGCGAAGTAAATACAATATACCAAGTCAAACACTGGAATGGTAGATTTGCAGTGGAATAATGTGCAAAGTAGAAATAGAAATAATGGGGTGCAAAGGAGCAAAATAAATAAATACAGTAGGGGAAGAGGTAGTTGTTTGGGCTACATTATAGATGGGCTATGAACAGGTGCAGTAATCTGTGAGCTGCTCTGACAGCTGGTGTTTAAAGCTAGTGAGGGAGATGTGTTTCCAGTTTCAGAGATTTTTGTAGTTCGTTCCAGTCATTGGCAGCAGAGAACTGGAAGGAGAGGCGGCCAAAGGAGGAATTGGTTTTGGGGGTGACCAGAGAGATATACCTGCTGGTGGTATCCAATCCACCTACCAATGCCATTCAACTCTCCTTCCGTGGCCTCCAACTGCTCTTAAACGCAAGTAAAACTAAATGCATGCTATTCAACCGATCACTGCCTGCACCTGCTCGCCCGTCCAGCATCACTACTCTGTACGGCTCTGACTTAGAATACGTGGACAACTACAAATACCTAGGTGTCTGGTTAGACTGTAAATTCTCCTTCCAGACTCACATTAAGCATCTCCCATCCAAAACTAAATCTAGAATCGGCTTCCTATTTCGCAACAAAGCATCCTTCACTTTTGCTGCCAAACATACCCTCGTAAAACTGACCATCCTACCGATCCTCGACTTCGATGATGTCACCTATAAAATAGCCACCAACACTCTACTCAGTAAACTGGATGCAGTCTATCACAGTGCCATCCGTTTTGTCACCAAAGCCCCATATACCACTGCTCTCGTCGGCTGGCCCTCGCTACATATTCGTCGCCAAACCAACTGGCTCCAGGTCATCTATAAGTCTTTGCTAGGCTGCCTTAACTCAGATCACTGGTCACCATAGCCACACACACCCATAGGACGCGCTCCAGGAAGTATATCTCACTGGTCATCCCCAAAGCCAACACCTCTTTCCTTCCAGTTCTCTGCTGCCAGTGACTGGATCGAATTGCAAAAATCGCTGAAGTTGGAGACTCATATCTCCCTCACTAACTTTAAGCATCAGCTATCTGAGCAGCTTACCGATCGCTGCAGCTGTACATAGCCCATCTGTAAATAGCCCATCCAACTGCATACCTCATCCCCGTGTTTTTATTTACTTTTTTTGCTCTTTTGCACACCAGTAATTCTACTTGCACATCATCATCTGCACATCTATCACTCCAGTGTTAATATGCTAAATTGTAATTACTTTGCTACTACGGCCTATTTATTGCCTTATTGCCTTTACTGCCTCTGTACTCCATTTGCACACACTGTATTGTTCATGACGTCCTCCAGTGATTTTTAACTTAACATATATATATACATATATATATATACATACATATATATATATATAGATTTTTCTATTGTGTTATTGACTGTACTTTTGTTTATCCCACGTGTAACTCTGTGTTGTTTTTGTTGCACTGCTTTGCTTTATCTTGACCAGGTCGCAGTTGTAAATGAGAACTTGTTCTCAACTGGCCTACCTGGTTAAATAAAGGTGAAAAACGAAAAAGAAAAAATGTAGGAATTGTTCATGACGTCCTCCAGTGATTTTTAACTTTTTCTGTTGAAAAGTGACATATAAACACAGTAAAGTATAAACACACTAAAGGGAAACAAATAAATTGTTTTGAGCAAAATAGTGTTTTTTTAGACAACTGCAAACCAGAAGGAGTGAGTGATGTCATAGTAAGGCCTTCAAGGAGTTGGCTTGATGGGAAGTCGTGATGTCATCCAATAGGAGACTGATCTTCATGTGAATATTCATTATTCTTTTTTAAATCCTTCCTGTTCTGTCAAGTTGGTTGTTGATCATTACTAGAAAGCCATTTTCAAGTCTTTCCATAGATTTTAAAGACGATTTAAGTCCAAACTGTAACTAGGCCACTCAGGAACATTCAATGTCATCTTGTTAAGCTCCTCCAGTGTAGATTTGGCCTTGTGGTTTAGGTTATTGTCCTGTTAATACAGTTCTTTGTATTCAGATCTCTGAAATGCACTCTACCTACGTTACATTCAGTGGCTCCTTATGTTACGCTGGGAAAACAGTTTTCATGGGCACAGAAATCCTAAATAATTTCAGAGTTTGCTAAATCCATTGGTTCTAACCGAAAGTCCCCTTAACTTTATTGACAACACCCAAATGGATAACGCCATTAATGTCATTAACACGTTTCTTCAATAATTACACATCATTCTTAATACTGTGGCAATTTAGTTAGTCACATGTTCAACTATCGTCAGCTAATCCAGGAAATCATTTTCTGAAAGACAGTCACATGACAAACATCACGACATGCAACAACAACCAAAGTGCTTCTTCATTCATTACTCTTGTAAAGACAGTTGTGCTGTGCTCCACGTTGGATCAAACATCCCTAACAAATTGATGTTTATAATGTTATTGTCTGCTTGATTTACTGTAGGGTCTCGTTAGTCTGTTTGTACACAGAGATACTTAGCTCATAATGTGTAGAGAACTGTTCCTTGATGGATAGACTATTGTACAACACACAGAGCTATTTTCCTTTATTTGTTGTTAGGTGAAATGATGGATCCTACAGTAGGTCTATGTTGTTGTTAGGTGAAGTTATGGGTCCTACAGTAGGTCTAATTTGTTAGATGAAGTTATGGGTCCTACAGTAGGTCTATGTTGTTGTTAGGTGAAGTTATGGGTCCTACAGTAGGTCTGTGTTGTTGTTAGGTGAAATTATGAATCCTACAGTAGGTCTATGTTGTTGTTAGGTGAAGTTATGGGTCCTACAGTAGGTCTAATTTGTTAGATGAAGTTATGGGTCCTACAGTAGGTCTATGTTGTTGTTAGGTGAAGTTATGGGTCCTACAGTAGGTCTATGTTGTTGTTAGGTGAAGTTATGGGTCCTACAGTAGGTCTGTGTTGTTGTTAGGTGAAGTTATGGGTCCTACAGTAGGTCTATGTTGTTGTTAGGTGAAGTTATGGCTGATGTTAAAGCTAGCCAAAGAGCATTTTCCTGGTTAAGTGTTTTTTAAGTATATAGCAGTTGATTTTCGACAATAACACAAACATTTTAAGCAGGTGATTCAAGCGAGCCTTACAATTTATAATCCAAAAGTAATGTGAAATGCACTCATAATCAACCTGTAAATGGAGGCTGTTTTTGCTGTCAGCCTATGAGAACTCCCCTGAGTTTTCCCCCACGGTGGTGAATTAGTGAATAGACACAGAACTTAATGTGAGTTTCCTTGAGTAGCACTCCTGATCTTGCCCTGTAATGTTCAGAATACATTGTGAAAATCTTCGATCCCCATTTTTGCTCCAGGCAGATATACTACATCCATAACTAGCGGTTTCCTCATTAGCATGGAGGAGTTTCTGCAACCAAATTGTGTGTGCTATGCCCTCGTGCCGCAATTTTATCAAACACAGAAAGGGGCCTATATTGGAGACCAAAAGTCATCTGGCACACTGCTTAGAGTTTCAACAACTTGAAAAACGTGTTTCTAGCCTGCAATCATCAATGTTACTACTAATGTGAAAACAAGACTAAATATGACTATTGTTGCTGTCTTGACCGGCTTAATTTTCAAATTGAACAGACGTCAATTGTTGTACAACTTCACGGGTACGTTCTGGGCATCACCTTTTACCTAAAATTAACAGTGGATTTCTGCTGTTGTGGGCCTTTAACCATCTTTAATCATCTGACTTTGTCGTTCACACAGGAGAGAGGCGTGACTATCGTGGATCCTCTGGGGAGCCTCAACATGATGCTGACAAGGCAGAGAAGAGTCTCTCCAGATCAGAACTCCTCAAGAAACACCAGCAGAGACCCACAGGAAAGAAATCTCACTGCTGCTCTGACTGTGGGAAAAGATTCAACTACTCATCACACCTTAAAATACATCAAAGAATTCACACTGGAGAGAAACCTTATAGCTGTGATCAATGTGGGAAAGGTTTTACTACATCTAGCAATCTAACTGAACACCAGAGAATTCACACAGGAGAGAAACCTTACGGCTGTGATCAATGTGGGAAGAGATTTATTCTACTACAAACCCTGAAATCACACCAAAGAATACACACTGGAGAGAAACCTTTTGGCTGTTATCAATGTGGGACGAGTTTTTCTCACTTAAGCAGCCTGATAGGACACCAGCGGGGACACACAGGAGAGAAACCTTATAGCTGTGATCAATGTGGGAAGAGTTTTACTACATCTGGCAATCTAACTATACACCAGAGGATTCACACAGGAGAGAAAGCTTATGGCTGTGATCAATGTGGGAAGAGTTTTACTACATCTAGCAATCTAACTGAACACCAGAGAACACACACAGGAGAGAAACCTTATGGCTGTGATCAATGTGGGAAGAGTTTTACTACATCTAGCAATCTGACTAGACACCAGCAAGTACACACAGGAGTGAAACCTCATAGCTGTGATCAATGTGGGAAGAGTTTTATTAGATCTAGCCAGCTGACAGTACACCAGAGAACACACACAGGAGTGAAACCTAATAGCTGTGATCGATGTGGGAAGAGATACTCTGATAAAATATCTCTGATTAAACATCAGAAAATACATACATGAAGGAGTTGTTTCATGATATCAATGAAATAATGTCACAATGTAGAATGTTTTAACATTGTAGTAGGAGATTTTTAATAAGTTTTGATCTATTTGAATGAATGTCAGAATGTAGAACCATAAACGTTTGTCCCCTGTTCAGTTGATATTATCTATCTATATTATCTATCTATTGGTTTTAGCCTCAGCGGAAAAACCCAGGCCCTGAATTGAAAGAGTACTATTTATTTAACAAAAAGTGACAAAAAAAATTGTGTTACACTTACCACGTTGGTGACCCACTTGAATCAAAATGCAACACTTCAACATGTTTAGGTTTTCAATATTCAATATATCACAAACTGTTTCTGCATATTGGGTATTGATTTGGGCACGTTAAAACTGTGTTTTAACATTGCGCTATTCCCATTTAGCCAAATGTCATTGAAAAGATGTTGAAAATAAGACTTAAGCCCAACGTCAAATATATGTTCGGTTGCAGTTGTAGTTTTTTTCCCCAATGAAAAACAACTTAATTTCAACATACTTGCAGCCTAAACACATGGACGTAGTATAATAAATTGGTCTATAATCAATTGTATTAACAATCTTACATCTTACAATTCGCACGTATAGCTCGTTAGCACGTATAGCACGTATAGCTCGTTAGCACGTATAGCTCGGTAGCACGTATAGCTCGGTAGCACGTATAGCTCGGTAGCACGTATAGCTCGGTAGCACGTATAGCTCGGTAGCACGTATAGCTCGGTAGCACGTATAGCTCGTTAGCACGTATAGCTCGGTAGCACGTATAGCTCGTTAGCACGTATAGCTCGGTAGCACGTCCAGTGCTCCAGTTGTCTTGATAGATGTGGAGAGTCAACACCTTTTGTTGCGCTACCGTTTTGGTTTGCTTCCTGTCTGTAAGTTTGGTGTGGGTTTTTCTTTTGTTTGCCTCTTCTTGGGCAGATTTAGTGGGTGACTTTTATGTCCCAGTTGTTGTTACTTGTCAACTTTCAGTGGACACTGAGAAAACTTTTATTGCATCAAATGGTTGTTTTATGCAACAGAATAGAGGGTTCTTTGAACTATTGTGTCTGTGTGTTCTACTGAGGATGGGCCTCTGGGAGAAAACACTGACAGGAGATTTACAATGTCTTTTGGGTGATAAAAACCTAAAGAGACCACATTCCAGAGCATGAGTTAACTTCTTTGGGCTGCAAGCCTTAAGTCGGGCTCAATATGACAACAGCCCGTCCAAGTGCAGGGCGCGAAATTCGAAAGATATTTTTTAGAAATATTTAACTTTCACACATTAACAAGTCCAATACAGCAAATGAAAGACAAACATCTTGTGAATCCAGCCAATATTTCCGATTCTTTAAGTGTTTTACAGCGAAAACACAATATAGCATTATATTAGCTTACTACAATAGCCAACCACACAGCTACATTGATTCAAGGCAACAGTAGCGATAGCGACAAAACCAGCAAAAGATATTAATTATTTCACTAACATTCATAAACTTCATCAGATGACAGTCCTATAACATATTACACAATACATATATGGTTTGTTCGAAAATGTGCATATTGAGAGCGAAAATCCGTGGTTATACATTGTGAAAACTTAGCATCTTTTTCCCAGAATGTCCGCATATATTTCTGACACTCACCTATTCTGATCAAATAACTATTCATAAACTTTACTAAAAAATACATGTTGTACAGGAAATGATAGATACACTAGTTCTTAATGCAATCGCCGTGTTAGAATTCTAAAAATAACTTCAGTACGACATACAGCTTACGTTATAGCTAGAGAGCGCCCAAAATCTCGGCGGAAAACACAACTACACATTTTCGACAGAAATAGGAAATAACATCATAAATGGGTCCTACCTTTGTTGAGCTTCCATCAGAATCTTGCACAAGGGGTTCTTTGTCCAGAATAATCGTTGTTTGGATTTAGAATGTCCTTTTTCCCTCTCGAATTAGCAAGCAAAACTAGCAAAGTGGCACTAAGCTGTCCATCGTCACCAAACGCAGAGAACAGAACACGCCAAAACTCCCGAAAAAATGTTGATAATCTGATGAAACTATATTGAAAAAAACATACTTTACGATGATATTGTCACATTTATCAAATAAAATCAAAGCCGGAGATAGTAGCCGTCTATAACGAAAGCTTTTCAAAAGCCAATGCTGATGTACTTCCTGCGCCATCCTGAACAGAGGAAATTGGGGTCCTGTCATTCCATGATCTCTCTTTTGACCATAGAAATACCTATACACTCCATTTCTTCTCTCACTGCCTATTGACAACTAGTGGAAGGTGTATGAAGTGCATGTATACTAATAGATTTCAAGCAGATTAATAGGGAGGCCCTGGAACAGAGCCTCGATTTCAGATTTTTCACTTTCTGACAGGAAGTTTGCTGCAAAATGAGTTGTTTTACTCACAGATATAATTCAAACGGTTTTAGAAACTTGAGTGTTTTCTATCCAATAGTAATAATAATATGCATATTGTACGAGCAAGAATTGAGTACTAGGTCGTTTGAAATGGGCACCTTTCATCCAAGCTACTCAATACTGCCCCTGCAGCCAGAAGAGGTTAATGTTTCTGTTCTATATGGTACCAGGGAGAGATGACCCCAGGGCCAGACCCTGGTCTCTACACAAAGAGTACTGTTTTTACAGCAGATACTGTCTGCTGAGAATTATAGGTATCTTTCATACAAATATTAATCTTGTGACCCGTTCTATACATCTGTTGTTCGTCATGTAGATTGAAAGGGTGTATCTTGGCTGTAAAATACCTTTGTACTTTTGTCTCGTGGCTCTCAACAAATCATCTGGGGGTGATTTGTCGACCAGCCATTATCGTAGAACACTCAATTGATTCACTTTATATGTGTGCGTTGTCTTGACCTACTCCCTTATTATTAAGTGAATAAAGATTTAGTTTAAGAATAACTCTGACTTGTGTGATAAGTTTGTCTCCTCATTTGATATTAAAGAAATTAACCACATTTGGGGATGTTAATCTTGATGGGGGTGTGAGTCTTCCCTTTGTGACCGCTCCTGATGACCTGGGTAAATCGTGCACGAGCGATCCCTCAAACTTGGGATCTCAGAGACCACACTTTGGGAACGGAGCAGATGGACCCACCTTTGATCTGAGAGGCAGCGAGCCGAGTGGATACCACATCTCGAAAGTAGTTTTTTTTTTTATTAAGAGGAAACTCGCAAAGTGGAGTTAAGCCTCGTAGGCTCTGAGTGTGTATTCCTGTGTGGAGGTGTATACAGGGCCCAGTCAGTAGGCTCTGAGTGTGTATTCCTGTGTGGAGGTGTATACAGGGCCCAGTCAGTAGGCTCTGAGTGTGTATTCCTGTGTGGAGGTGTATACAGGGCCCAGTCAGTAGGCTCTGAGTGTGTATTCCTGTGTGGAGGTGTATACAGGGCCCAGTCAGTAGGCTCTGAGTGTGTATTCCTGTGTGGAGGTGTATACAGGGCCCAGTCAGGAGGCTCTGAGTGTGTATTCCTGTGTGGAGGTGTAAACAGGGCCCAGTCAGGAGGCTCTGAGTGTGTATTCCTGTGTGGAGGTGTAAACAGGACCCAGACAGGAGGCTCTGAGTGTGTATTCCTGTGTGTAAACAGGGCCCAGTCAGGAGGCTCTGAGTGTGTATTCCTGTGTGTAAACAGGGCCCAGTCAGGAGGCTCTGAGTGTGTATTCCTGTGTGTAAACAGGGCCCAGTCAGGAGGCTCTGAGTGTGTATTCCTGTGTGTAAACAGGGCCCAGTCAGGAGGCTCTGAGTGTGTATTCCTGTGTGTAAACAGGGCCCAGTCAGGAGGCTCTGAGTGTGTATTCCTGTGTGGAGGTGTAAACAGGACCCAGACAGGAGGCTCTGAGTGTGTATTCCTGTGTGTAAACAGGGCCCAGTCAGGAGGCTCTGAGTGTGTATTCCAGTGTGAGGATGGCACCTTGGAGGTGTGAACAGGGCCCAGTGAGGAGGCTCTGAGTGTGTATTCCTGTGTGGAGGTGTAAACAGGGCCCAGGCAGGAGGCTCTGAGTGTTCCAGTGTGAGGGGGGGTCACCTTGGAGGTGTAAACAGGACCCAGTCAGTAGGTTCTGAGTGTGTATTCCTGTGTGGAGGTGTAAACAGGGCCCAGTCAGGAGGCTCTGAGTGTGTATTCCTGTGTGGAGGTGTAGACAGGACCCAGTCAGGAGGCTCTGAGTGTGTATTCCAGTGTGAGGGGGGGCACCTTGGAGGTGTAAACAGGGCCCAGTCAGGAGGCTCTGAGTGTGTATTCCTGTGTGGAGGTGTAAACAGGGCCCAGTCAGGAGGCTCTGAGTGTGTATTCCTGTGTGTAAACAGGGCCCAGTCAGGAGGCTCAGAGTGTGTATTCCTGTGTGGAGGTGTAAACAGGGCCCAGTCAGGAGGCTCTGAGTGTGTATTCCTTTGTGAGGGGCTCCTTGGAGGTGTAAACAGTCAGCTATCTGTGTGAACTGGATGAAAACTAGAATCTGTGTTTACTAGTTAAGACCATGTATGATGATGTATGATATGATATGTATGATATAGTGTAAGGTGATAGTGAAAATTCACAAATGTGAATAAATATTTACAGAACAATTTACCAAACAAAACACATTACAATATTGCAACATTTCTGCAGACATGCCAGACCATAATAAATAATACATTTACTTTGTATAGTGCTTTTCATGACATTTAAAAAAATATAAAAATAATGATGTACAATAAAAACAACATACATTAAAAATGAATCATAGGTAAACTAACAATATTGTAGACTTGATGCTAAATACAGATTTTTCAGCTTTAGTGTGTATATCGTATCCATTTACATTTACATTTACATACAGACCATGTATGATATATATATATGTATAAACTCTAGTAAGGTGCACCTGTAAATATTCCCAGTATGAAAGGAATTGCTAGATTTATTAATTAAACCTTTTTCCATAAAGTTAGAGTGAAACAAGGTGGCTGACTAGCTGTTGATGTTGAAGAAGAGTCCCGTCCACTAGATTATACGTCACAGTGGCAGAATCACCTGAAAGACGCACATCGCCATCTGCTGTATGATATAGTATAAGCTAGTAAGGTACACCTGTAATTATTTTAAACCTGGACCCCATTTTAGAAGTATTGAAAAATGTAAATGTATTAGTTACATTTAAAAAGTTAGTTACAGTTAAATCATCCTAGGAACTAACCATGAGACAGAAATGAGGAAAATATTCCTGTAGGTTAAAATATTGTTGAAAAACAACTAATTGATTAGCTATGTTTGGGAAGAGCATTGTCTGACTGCAATATGAGAGTTGTGATTGTGTAAGATTATACGTCACAGTGGCAGAATCACCTGAAAGACACACATCGCCATCTGCTGACTGGAGTTGGTATCGCAGTTGAGAAAATACTTTCAGACAAAAAGCTAAAAAGCGACTGCCCCTAAAAACCAACGACTCCCTTTGAAAACAGGCGATGTGGAGTCAGAAACATTTATTATAGTGTAAAAATGTACTACAAAGTGCAGCTAAATAAAATAACTTTGGTCATACCCAGTCAGCGCGTGACGTCCAAGGACGTTGAATTATGGGCCATATCAGGTCTGTCTGTTGTGGCCGCTATTTCGCCCCAAAATAGTCATCCCAAATTGGGCTGTGTATAACTATGTAAATGTCTCTCGGACAAGGTGACTTCATCAATATACACTCTAAAAAGTAAAGGTTCCTGGAGTATCCTTTAGGGGTTCTTCAACTTAAATATTAATTGTTTATTTAGTGGCACCACAAATGTGAATTAATATTTACAAAACAATTTACCAAACAAAACACATTACAAAATAGCAACATTTCTGCAGACATGTCAGACCATAATAAATAATACATTACTTTGTATAGTGCTTTTCATGACATTTAAAAAAATATAAATAATGATGTACAATAAAAACAACATACATTAAAAATGAATCATAGGTAAACTAACAATATTGTAGACTTGATGCTAAATACAGTTTTTTTCAGCTTTAGTGTGTATATCGTATCCACTTAGTTATGTTAGGAAGTTTGCCATCTTTATGACCGGCCCTGGTAACTTCACCCCAACTTCTCTTATCCCCAGAACACAGTACAACATAAGTGTTTTTCTGACATTTTTGGGAAATTTAAGGGAAAACAGAAAATACAGCCGTAGCAGAGCCCCAAGTCCCATGGGGACGTCCTCGAGGGCGTGGATGTTCTCCCCATCAAAGGCCAGCGGGATTTCACTCTCATGGTGAAATGGATTTCCACCGATGTGCAGTAAAGGAGTGAAGAGCGGTGAAATCTGTGTCAACAAAAGTAAGAAAAGATTAATACACATACAATTAACAAGAACATAACAAATGTTCAGCTGTAGTTTTATATCAGCATGCACACCTATGTTTATGAAGAAACAGATGATTGGTGCATAGGCATACCTTGTCAAGGACATAAAGGCCACTCGGGTCCTCATTGAAGAGGTTGGGAAAGAGCAGAATCACTGCTGTGGTCTCCAGTCCTAGTAAAGTAAAGCAATGACATTACTACACTTGCTAATTTTATTACAAAATACATTAGAGAAAGGGAAGGAATAAGAGCAAATCCCTCTTCTGTATTTCCTTCAGGGACTGTCAAAATAGCAGGATGATGTCCTCACCCCTGCCTCGCCTCTCTACCTCTGATAGTCCTTGAATTATCTTTTTGTCTATATCCATTCCATGGACTTGATTCATTTCTGAGAAGATCTGAAAAGATAATTTGCACACATTTGTATGCCAATAGATTTCAGTTTGTATTGACTGCTATGTAGGTTAAATGTACACTTCAAATGCAGCTGTCCTACAACAGATCTGTACCTTCTTCTTGATCCCAATTGCATTGTGTCCATGTTCTGTCCTATAAGAATTTCAAAGGAAGAGAAAATGTGTCAAAGAATAGTCTTACAAGCATTTTAAACATATATATATATATATATATATATTAAATACATATTGAAAGATAAATGGCATCGACATACAATGTAATGTAAAATAGAAGAACATATTGGAGAAAGCACTAGCCAATATAGTACTGCCATACAGTAACAGTACTGCCATACAGGCCAATTATCACATTTTAAGATATCTTTGTACACAAATTGTTCAATATTTTATCAGGCTGACGTGAAAGATTATACACAACATTTTGCTGCGTGGCAATACTGTGTTTGGATTCTGAAGGGCATTTATACAAAAGAGGTAGTCTAGACACTGTATTAATACCATTATGCATTTGAATCCCATCTACAGCTACCATCTAAGATATTCATTTCCCTCCACAAGGGGGCAGACATGCAACATTTCCAAAATGGGATAGTATTGTCCATGTAACGTTTCCAAAATGGGATAGTATTGTCCATGTAACGTTTCCAAAATGGGATAGTATTGTCCATGTAACTTCCAAAATGGGATAGTATTGTTCATGTAACGTTTCCAAAATGGGATAGTATTGTACATGTAACGTTTCCAAAATGGGATAGTATTTTCCATGTAACGTTTCCAATATTGGATAGTATTGTCCATGTAACGTTTCCAAAATGGGACAGTATTGTCCATGTAACGTTTCCAAAATGGGATAGTATTGTCCATGTAACGTTTCCAAAATGGGATAGTATTGTACATGTAACGTTTCCAAAATGAGATAGTATTGTACATGTAACGTTATGCCCCCTTGTGAGTTAATAGTATTGCATGCTGTAACAGGCTATATAAAGAGGAAGACCTCCATTGACGATTCAGTTCGTTGTAACATCTCGTCTGGACAGGTCACCGTCCTTAGTTAGTTAGTTAACGTTAGCTAGTTCATTCTCACAAAAGTGAGAACTGCTCTAGATTGGAAACTTACGTTAATGAGTGTAAAGCCATGTTGGCTTCATGGAAACGGTATACAATATATGGGAAAGAATATAGTTGAGGGAAATAATCCAAACCTAGTTGTGCCTAGTTAGGACATAACGTTAGCTAGCTAGATAACGGTACTGTACTGTAGCTCATACAACGCCGACGGTCAAAAACGGCTTTCTAATATTTACGGTAATTAACTATAGTAACGTTATGGAAGATATTCACAGAAAACCATCATTGTCTTCGTTATTCATTATTAGTATGTTATATTATTATTATATAAATTATTTCGAGACATATTCAGAGCCAAACATCAACCCAACTTAACCTTTTTAACTGTTGTCGCATCCAAACTTGTCACCATCGTTTTCAGTTGTAATTGCGAAGTTCCCGGAAGAAGTCCCGCAACAACGGAGGTTCCTCGATGAACCCACCTTCTAACAAGTTCTTTGAAGAACCTTTTGGGGCTGTTTTTCATTGACCAAGAACCCTACGGTTCTTAGGGGATCTGAGAACAACTCCAGTTGAACCCTTCATTTTTAGAGTTGTAGTCGGATCTATTTACTCTCAGATTCAAAACATGATGATTAGCATCAACGATCAAGTCAGCTGCTGCTGCTCCAATACAGTATGAGGTGAGACGTTGAATTGATGTTAAACCGGGCAGTCAGCTGCTGCTGCTCCAATACAGTATGAGGTGAGACGGTGAACTGATGTTGAACCGGGCAGTCAGCTGCTGCTGCTCCAATACAGTATGAGGTGAGACGGTGAACTGACGTTGAACCGGGCAGTCAGCTGCTGCTGCTCCAATACAGTATGAGGTGAGATGGTGAACTGACGTTGAACCGGGCAGTCAGCTGCTGCTGCTCCAATACAGTATGAGGTGAGACGGTGAACTGACGTTGAACTGGGCAGTCAGCTGCTGCTGCTCCAATACAGTATGAGGTGAAACGGTGAACTGATTAGTCGGTTAGTCGAGATAATTGAGGTAATATGTAAATGTAGGTAGAGTTATTAAAGTGGCTATGCATAGATAATAACAGACAGTGGAGGGGGGGGGGGGGGGGGCTTCCTCTGACACCGCCTGGGATAGAGGTCCTGGATGGCAGAAAGCTTGGCCCCAGTGATGTACTGGGCTGTACGTATTACCCCCTGTAGTGCTTTGCGGTCGGAGGCCGAGCAGTTGCCATACCAGGCAGGGATGCAACCAGTCAGGATGCTCTCGATGGTGCAGCTGTAGAACCTTTTGAGGATCTTAGGACCCATGCCAAATCTTTTCAGTCTCCTGAGGGGGAATAGGTTTTGTCGTGCCCTCTTCACGACTGTCTTGGTGTGCTTGGACCATGATAGTTTGGGGCCCCTGTGTTGAGGATCAGCGTTGCGGATGTGTTGTTACCTACCCTTAAAAACCACGAGAAAAATTCAATTTCACATAAATAAGGATATTTAATATTTTCATGTTCAGAAGTCAGAACTCATCACCTGCTATGTAAAAGAGACAGAAGAAGGCACAATGGTCAATGCTATCCGGGATCCTTGGGACATCCCTACCCTAAACCCTAACCTTAACCATTTTAACTGTCAACTTCAACAGGCTAGGGACGTCCCACGGATGTATCTCTACCTGGAAATACATGATCTAAGTGATTGATAGTTGGTATTCAGCAGTCATAAAGCCTTATTTACTTTTATGAACTAATAAAATAGGGATTTTGTCTGACAGCATAGACAGCAGCTCTACACTTTATTGACTGACTGATCCATTCATCCTTCCATCCCTCCTCAGCCTTCCTCTCCTCTGAAGACCCAGTGAGGGTGGAGCTCAGTCAGAGAGCTGTTGAGGGACTGGTTAGAAAGAACACTTCTACAGCCAGAGAGGTGAGAGGTCACACATGGTTTAGATGGTAAATATTTATGTTCCCTTAGTGGTTCATCACGTAAGCTAAAGGTAATATGTTCCATCATCCATGTTTATTTACATTAGTGCAAATTGTCCACTCATATGAAATTTCTCACCCCTTTTGGCTGTAGGAAAGTTAATTTCCCCTCAGGCACACACATTTGTTCTTTGATATTATGAAGGTTATTTGTGTAGAATGTACTTTTCCCTACTAATTCACCCCATCTCTTTATATTGAATATTTATATGCAGTGGCCTGACTGCATCCAGACTATGTCAAAGGCCCATCCTGGTAGATCTGAACCTAATGCAGCTTGGAGTGATCAGATGACAGGTTGATGGAAAAGTCCCATTTAGGTGCCAGGTGTAACTGAGGCCATAGATGTTCCAAATACATTACTTTGAGTGTTTTATATAATATGACTGAATGTGTTTCTGTGTTGCAGGGGCAGTCAAGAAATGGAACAGCAAGGCCACAGAACATGACATAAGCAGAGCTGTGGGAGACCACCTCAAGCCCCTGGTAGAGCCGGGGGTGGTGTTTACCACTCCACCAGCAGAGCTGTGGGAGACCACCTCAAGCCCCTGGTAGAGCCGGGGGTGGTGTTTACCACTCCACCAGCAGAGCTGTGGGAGACCGCCTCAAGCCCCTGGTAGAGCCGGGGGTGGTGTTTACCACTCCACCAGCAGAGCTGTGGGAGACCGCCTCAAGCCCCTGGTAGAGCCGGGGGTGGTGTTTACCACTCCACCATCAGAGCTGTGGGAGACCACCTCAAGCCCCTGGTAGAGCCGGGGGTGGTGTTTACCACTCTACCACGCCTTCAGCAGGCTGGAAAAGTGATACAGTTTTTCATACTAAGAGAGACCAAAAGTCTGTTGATTGGTCATTGGGTTCATTTGTTGAAATCAAATCAAGCTTTATTTATACAGCACATTTCAGACATGGATTCAACAGAATGGCTTCACAGGAGAAAACAATGAAAATAAACAGAAATATTTAGTACACAAACAGAAGACTAACAACTGAAAGACTAATGAGCATTCTAAGGAAATTCCATTGATTTAAACACTAATTGGATGCAATATCCAACCCAAAATATAAGCTTGTTTTTTTTAGGAGGGGCTCTGAAAGACACTATGGGGGTGTCCACTGAAAATTGACAAGTAACAACAACTGGGACCTAAAAGACACCCACCATGACACCCACTAAATCTGCCCAAGAAGAGGCAAACAAAAGAAAAACCCACACCAAACTTAAAGACAGGAAGCAAACCAAAAAGGTGGAGCAACTAAAGGTGTTGCCTCTCCACATCTATCAAGACAACTGGAGCACTGGGCCAGACACTCTTAAATAGACCCTGGACCAGCTCAGGTGAAACACCTTCCCACTAACGAGATGGACAAGCCAGCACAGGTGTAACACATACTGACTAATGAGGTGACACCAATCAGTGCATCCTACGTGCTAACGAGCTATACGTGCTAAAGTCCAACCTCAAAACATAAATGGAAAAACCAAAGACTAACTAACACCTTAAGTTTGCTCACCAGCAACAGAAAACAACTTCAATTTCACATTATAATCAACTACAATGCTTCACCGTCACCAATATAAACATGGTGTCTGTCTACTGGCAAACAACAATTACAAACAATATTTATTTTTTATTATTCCCACAAAGATTTTTCTTTCGATAGCTTCTAGAACTCTCGTCTCCTTGGAACGAGCCCAAACAAAACTCATCTCCAATACGGAAAAACGTGCAGTAAAAATAAACTGTGATCCATGGCAATGCACTGGCTAAACGCAAAACACAAAACATTTTGACTGCCCCCCTTGAGACAATCAGCAACCAGGTTGTTCTCACCACGGACATGTCTGATTTCAAGAGGAAACTCCTGCAATATCCGTAGTAACTTTCCACCTCACTGCGGAGCTTCTCTCTCTTTTCAGAGTTCACTAGATAGGCATGTTGTTGGATCGGGTCCCAGTCCCCAATGTCATGCTCTAGTACATTTGGGTTTGCACATCTGAGAATGAACCTTGATATTCTAAAAGCAGTGCAACAATGTTAATATAATTATCAGTTGGTTGCATAAATAATTATCATTACCAAATGTTACATGAAATGTAAATATGAAATATTTGGTTGCACAGTTGCTTGGTAGGATAGCCCAATGTCAAAACACAGTTTTAACATGTCCAAATCAATAACCAATATGCAGAAACAGTTTGGGATAAATTGAAAACCTAACATGTGGTATATACACAAACATCTGCCACAATAATAATATTTTTTAAAACAAGCTCCTTATAAAACTGCACAAGCACCAGAAACGCTGTTGTTTTGACAAGTAGCAATAAATCACTGATATCAATTAGGGGGGAAATCAGGTTGTACGTGCTGTTGAAACTAACACAACTAAACATGGAAATGGGAGACATCTTTAACCTCACTGGTTAGATGACAACCCGCAGAAGACAGTCAGCTACATTTTGGAGTGATGCATTTAAATGTAGGGGTCGCTAAACAAACGAACACAACCCTTATTTGTCATCACTCATCGATATCATGTCAAAATTAATTGTGTGACAGAAGGGAGATGAGGTTACGCGTCCTGTTAAAACTAACAGCTCAAAAACCACACAGAATATGGGAATAATGTGTACATCCCTGGTTAGAGGACAATTTGTAGAAAATAGATCGCAGCTCTTTTTGTGTTAGTCACTTTTTGTTAAATCACATAAATAGTACTCTTTCAATTCAGAGCCTGGTATTTTCCCCCTGAGGCTAATATCCATATCATGTTGAAATTAATAGAACAGGGGGCAAACATTTAGGGTTCTACATTGTGACATCATTAAAATACTCCTACTACAATGTTAAAACATTCTATATTGTGACATCATTAAAATACTCCTTCTACAATGTTAAAACATTCTACATTGTGACATTATTTCATTGATATCATGAAACAACTCCTTCATGTATTTTCTGATGTTTGATCAGACACCTTTTATTAGAGTATCTCTTGTCACATTGATTACAGCTATACGATTTCTCTCCTGTGTGTATTCTCTGGTGTACTTTTAGATTGCCAGATTGAACAAAACTCTTCCCACATTGATCACAGCTATAACGTTTCTCTCTTGTGTGTGTTATATGGTGTGAAGTCAGCTGGCCAGATGTAGCAAAACTCTTCCCACATTGATCACAGCTATACGGTTTCTCTCCTGTGTGTGTTCTCTGGTGTCTAGTCAGAATGCTGGATGTATTAAAACTCTTCCCACATTGAGTACAGCTATAAAGTTTCTCTCCTGTGTGTGTTCTCTGGTGTGACATCAGGCTGCTTAGGCTAATAAAACTCATCTCACATTCATGACAGCTATATGGTTTATCTATTGTGTGTGTTCTCTGGTGTGATATCAGGTTGCTTAGCTGAGTAGAACTCTTCCCACATTGAGTACAGCTAAAAGGTTTCTCTCCTGTGTGTGTTCTCTGGTGCCTCTTCAGATTGCTAGATGTAAAAAAACTCTTCCCACACTGAGAACAACTATACGGTTTCTCTCCTGTGTGTGTTCTTTGGTGTACAATAAGATGGCTAGATGTATAAAAACTCTTCCCACAATCATCACAGCTATACAGTTTCTCTCGTTTCTCTCCTGTGTGTGTTCTCTGGTGTGATATCAGGGTGCTTGGCCGAGTAAAACTCTTCCCACATATACCACAGCTACAGATATAAGATGTCTTTCCTGTGTGTGTTCTCTGGTGTGATATCAGGCTGGTTGAATGAGTAAAACTCTTCCCACATTGAGTACAGCTATAAGGTTTCTCCACTATGTGGATTCTCTGATGAATTTTAATGCCTGCTGAGGAGGTGAATCTCTTCCCACCGTCAGAGCAGTGAGGTTTCTTCCCTGTGGATCTCTGCTGGTGTTTCTTGAGGTGTTCTGATGTGGAGAGACTCTTCTCTGCCTTGTCAGCATCATGAGGTTGTTGAGGCTCCCCAGAGGACCCACGGTAGTCCCGTCTCTCTCCTGTGTGAACAACAAAGTCAGACATATGGCTAAAGGCCCACAACAGCGGAAATCCACTGTAAAAAGTGATGCCAACAGCGTAACCATGAAGTTGTACAACAATTGACGTCTGTAATGAATGTAATGATTATTTGACATTTGTCTTAAAATGAGCAAGAACAGTCATATTTTGTCTTGTTTTCACATTAGTAGTAACATCTAAGCTTGTAGACATGAAATAAGTTATTCATGTTGTTGAAACTGTAAGCAGTGTGCCAGACGACTTTTGGTCTCCAATATAGGCCCCTTTCTGTGTTTAATACAATTGCGGCACGAGGGCGATGCAAATGCAATTTGGTTGTAGAAACTCCTCCCTGCTAATGAGGAAACCGCTAGTTATGGATGTAGTATATCTGGTAATGAGGAAACCACTAGTTATGGATGTAGTATATCTGGTAATGAGGAAACCACTAGTTATGGATGTAGTATATCTGCTAATGAGGAAACCACTAGTTATGGATGTAGTATATCTGGTAATGAGGAAACCACTAGTTATGGATGTAGTATATCTGCCTGGAACAAAAATGGTGAGCAAAGATTTTAGTTTTTCACAATGTATTCTGAATGTGAATGGGGAAAAACTCATGGGAGTAGCCTCCATTTCCAGGTTGCTTATGAGTACATTTCACACTACTTTGGATTATAATTGTAAGGCTCGTTTGAATGTCCTGCTTAATATAATGTTTGTGTCATCATCGCAAATCAACCGCTTTGTATTTAAAAAACACTTCAACCAGTAAAATGCTCTTTGTCTAGCTTTTCCATCAACCTGACAATGAGGGTTTGTACACTGTTTGCCAAATTGGCCCATAACTTCACCTAACAACAAATATACCTGTAATGAACGAAGAAGCACTTTGGTTGTTATTGCATGACACACATAGTGTACTCTAGGACCCATAACAACAACATAGACCTACTGTAGGACCCATAACATTACCTAACAATAACATGGACCTAATGTAAGACCCATAACTTCACCTAACAACAACATAGACCTACTGTAGGACCCAAAACATCACCTAACAATAACACAGACCTACTGTAGGACCCATAACTTCACCTAACATAGACCTACTGTAGAACCCATAACTTCACCTAACAACAATAACATAGACCTACTGTAGGACCCATAACTTCACCTAACAACAACATAGACCTACTGTAGAACCCATAACTTCACCTAACAGTAACATAGACCTACTGTAGGACCCATAACTTCACCTAACAACAACATAGACCTACTGTAGGACCCATAACTTCACCTAACAATAACATAGACCTACTGTCGGACCCATAACTTCACCTAACAACAAATATAGGAAAATAGCTCTGTGTTTTGTACAATAGCCTATCCATCAAGGAACAGTTCTCTACACATTATGAGCTAAGTATCTCTGTGTCCAAACAGACTAACGAGACCCTACAGTAAATCAAGCAGACAATAACATTATAAACACCAATTTGTTAGGGATGTTGGATCCAACGTGGAGCACGGCATAACTGTCTTTACCAGAGTAATGAATGAAGAAGCACTTTGGTTGTTGTTGCATGTTGTGATGTTTGTCATGTGACTGTCATTCAGAAAATGATTTCCTGGATCAGCTGATGATAGTTGAACATGTGACTAACTAAACAGCTACAGTATTAAGAATTATGTGTAATTATTGAAGAACCACATTAATGACAGTATCCATTTGGGTGTTGTCAATAAAGTTAAGGGGACTCTCAGAACCATTGGATTTAGCAAACTCTGAAATTATTTAGAATTTCTGTGCCCATGAAAGCTGCTTTCCCAACGTAATATAAGGAAACTAAATGTTACGTAGGTAGAGTGCATTTCAGAGATCTGAATACAAAAAACTGTCCTAACAGGACAACTATGTATAGTTATAACTGTAGTATCCTGTATAACTGTAGTATCCTGTATAACTATGTATAGTTATAACTGTAGTATCCTGTATAACTGTAGTATCCTGTATAACTGTAGTATCCTGTATAACTATGTATAGTTATAACTGTAGTATCCTGTATAACTGTAGTATCCTGTATAACTATGTATAGTTATAACTGTAGTATCCTGTATAACTGTAGTATCCTGTATAACTATGTATAGTTATAACTGTAGTATCCTGTATAACTGTAGTATCCTGTATAACTGTAGTATCCTGTATAACTATGTATAGTTATAACTGTAGTATCCTGTATAGCTGTAGTATCCTGTATAACTGTAGTATCCTGTATAACTATGTATAGTTATAACTGTAGTATCCTGTATAGCTGTAGTATCCTGTATAACTGTAGTATCCTGTATAACTGTAGTATCCTGTATAACTATGTATAGTTATAACTGTAGTATCCTGTATAACTGTAGTATCCTGTATAACTGTAGTATTCTGTATAACGTAGTATCCTTTATAACTGTAGTATCCTGTATAACTGTAGTATCCTCTATAACTTTAGTATCACGTATAACTATGTATAGTTATAACTGTAGTATTCTGTATAACTGTAGTATCCTGTATAACTGTAGTATCCTATATAACTATGTATAGTTATAACTGTAGTATCCTGTATAACTATGTATAGTTATAACTGTAGTATCCTGTATAACTGTAGTATCCTGTATAACTATGTATAGTTATAACTGTAGTATCCTGTATAACTGTAGTATCCTGTATAACTGTAACATCCTGTATAACTATGTATAGTTATAACTGTAGTATCCTGTATAGCTGTAGTATCCTGTATAACTGTAGTATCCTGTATAACTATGTATAGTTATAACTGTAGTATCCTGTATAGCTGTAGTATCCTGTATAACTATGTATAGTTATAACTGTAGTATCCTGTATAACTGTAGTATCCTGTATAACTATGTATAGTTATAACTGTAGTATCCTGTATAACTGTAGTATCCTGTATAACTATGTATAGTTATAACTGTAGTATCCTGTATAGCTGTAGTATTCTGTATAACTATGTTTAGTTATAACTGTAGTATCCTGTATAACTGTAGTATCCTGTATAACTGTAGTATCCTGTATAACTGTAGTATCCTGTATAACTGTAGTATCCTGTATAACTGTAGTATCCAGTATAACTGTAGTATCCTGTATAACTGTAGTATCCTGTATAACTGTAGTATCCTGTATAACTATGTATAGTTATAACTGTAGTATCCTGTATAACTGTAGTATCCTGTATAACTGTAGTATCCTGTATAACTGTAGTATCCTGTATAACTATGTATAGTTATAACTGTAGTAACCTGTATAACTATGTATAGTTATAACTGTAGTATCCTGTATAACTGTAGTATCCTGTATAACTGTAGTATCCTGTATAACTGTAGTAACCTGTATAACTGTAGTAACCTGTATAACTATGTATAGTTATAACTGTAGTATCCTGTATAACTGTAGTATCCTGTATAACTGTAGTATCCTGTATAACTGTAGTATCCTGTATAACTGTAGTATCCTGTATAACTGTAGTAACCTGTATAACTATGTATAGTTATAGCTGTAGTATCCTGTATAACTGTAGTATCCTGTATAACTATGTATAGTTATAACTGTAGTATCCTGTATAACTGTAGTATCCTGTATAACTGTAGTATCCTGTATAACTGTAGTATCCTGTATAACTATGTATAGTTATAACTGTAGTATCCTGTATAACTGTAGTATCCTGTATAACTGTAGTATTCTGTATAACGGTAGTATCCTGTATAACTGTAGTATCCTGTATAACTGTAGTATCCTCTATAACTGTAGTATCATGTATAACTATGTATAGTTATAACTGTAGTATTCTGTATAACTGTAGTATCCTGTATAACTGTAGTATCCTGTATAACTATGTATAGTTATAACTGTAGTATCCTGTATAACTATGTATAGTTATAACTGTAGTATCCTGTATAGCTGTAGTATCCTGTATAACTATGTATAGTTATAACTGTAGTATCCTGTATACCTGTAGTATCCTGTATAACTGTAGTATCCTGTATAACTGTAGTATCCTGTATAACTGTAGTATCCTGTATAACTATGTATAGTTATAACTGTAGTATCCTGTATAACTGTAGTATCCTGTATAACTATGTATAGTTATAACTGTAGTATCCTGTATAACTGTAGTATCCTGTATAACTGTAGTATCCTGTATAACTATGTATAGTTATAACTGTAGTATCCTGTATAACTGTAGTATCATGTATAACTGTAGTATCCTGTATAACTATGTATAGTTATAACTGTAGTATCCTGTATAACTATGTATAGTTATAACTGCAGTATCCTGTATAACTGTAGTATCCTGTATAACTATGTATAGTTATAACTGTAGTATCCTGTATAACTGTAGTATCCTGTATAACTGTAGTATCCTGTATAACTATGTATAGTTATAACTGTAGTATCCAGTATAACTGTAGTATCCTGTATAACTATGTATAGTTATAACTGTAGTATCCTGTATAACTATGTATAGTTATAACTGTGGTATCCTGTATAACTATGTATAGTTATAACTGTAGTATCCTGTATAACTGTAGTATCCTGTATAACTGTAGTATCCTGTATAACTATGTATAGTTATAACTGTAGTATCCAGTATAACTGTAGTATCCTGTATAACTATGTATAGTTATAACTGTAGTATCCTGTATAACTATGTATAGTTATAACTGTAGTATCCTGTATAACTATGTATAGTTATAACTGTAGTATCCTGTATAACTGTAGTATCCTGTATAACTATGTATAGTTATAACTGTAGTATCCTGTATAACTGTAGTATCCTGTATAACTATGTATAGTTATAACTGTAGTATCCTGTATAACTGTAGTATCCTGTATAACTGTAGTATTCTGTATAACTGTAGTATCCTGTATAACTGTAGTATCCTGTATAACTATGTATAGTTATAACTGTAGTATCCTGTATAACTGTAGTATCCTGTATAACTGTAGTATCCTGTATAACTGTAGTATCCTGTATAACTGTAGTATCCTGTATAACTGTAGTATCCTGTATAACTATGTATAGTTATAACTGTAGAATCCTGTATAACTGTAGAATCCTGTATAACTGTAGTATCCTGTATAACTGTAGTATCCTGTATAACTGTAGTATCCTGTATAACTGTGTATAGTTATAACTGTAGTATCCTGTATAACTGTAGTATCCTGTATAACTGTAGTATCCTGTATAACTATGTATAGTTATAACTGTAGTATCCTGTATAACTATGTATAGTTATAACTGTAGTATCCTGTATAACTGTAGTATCCTGTATAACTATGTATAGTTATAACTGTAGTATCCTGTATAACTGTAGTATCCTGTATAACTGTAGTATTCTGTATAACTGTAGTATCCTGTATAACTGTAGTATCCTGTATAACTATGTATAGTTATAACTGTAGTATCCTGTATAACTGTAGTATCCTGTATAACTGTAGTATCCTGTATAACTGTAGTATCCTGTATAACTGTAGTATCCTGTATAACTATGTATAGTTATAACTGTAGAATCCTGTATAACTGTAGAATCCTGTATAACTGTAGTATCCTGTATAACTGTAGTATCCTGTATAACTGTAGTATCCTGTATAACTGTGTATAGTTATAACTGTAGTATCCTGTATAACTGTAGTATCCTGTATAACTGTAGTATCCTGTATAACTATGTATAGTTATAACTGTAGTATCCTGTATAGCTGTAGTATCCTGTATAACTATGTATAGTTATAACTGTAGTATCCTGTATAACTATGTATAGTTATAACTGTAGTATCCTGTATAACTATGTATAGTTATAACTGTAGTATCCTGTATAACTATGTATAGTTATAACTGTAGTATCCTGTATAACTGTAGTATCCTGTATAACTGTAGTATCCTGTATAACTATGTATAGTTATAACTGTAGTATCCTGTATAACTGTAGTATCCTGTATAACTGTAGTATCCTGTATTACTGTAGTATCCTGTATAACTGTAGTATCCTGTATAACTGTAGTATCCTGTATAACTATGTATAGTTATAACTGTAGTATCCTGTATAGCTGTAGTATCCTGTATAACTATGTATAGTTATAACTGTAGTATCCTGTATAACTGTAGTATCCTGTATAACTGTAGTATCCTGTATAACTGTAGTATCCTGTATAACTATGTATAGTTATAACTGTAGTATCCTGTATATCTGTAGTATCCTGTATAACTGTAGTATCCTGTATAACTGTAGTATTCTGTATAACTGTAGTATCCTGTATAACTGTAGTATCCTGTATAACTATGTATAGTTATAACTGTAGTATCCTGTATAACTGTAGTATCCTGTATAACTGTAGTATCCTGTATAACTGTAGTATCCTGTATAACTGTAGTATCCTGTATAACTATGTATAGTTATAACTGTAGAATCCTGTATAACTGTAGAATCCTGTATAACTGTAGTATCCTGTATAACTGTAGTATCCTGTATAACTGTAGTATCCTGTATAACTGTGTATAGTTATAACTGTAGTATCCTGTATAACTGTAGTATCCTGTATAACTGTAGTATCCTGTATAACTATGTATAGTTATAACTGTAGTATCCTGTATAACTATGTATAGTTATAACTGTAGTATCCTGTATAACTGTAGTATCCTGTATAACTATGTATAGTTATAACTGTAGTATCCTGTATAACTGTAGTATCCTGTATAACTGTAGTATTCTGTATAACTGTAGTATCCTGTATAACTGTAGTATCCTGTATAACTATGTATAGTTATAACTGTAGTATCCTGTATAACTGTAGTATCCTGTATAACTGTAGTATCCTGTATAACTGTAGTATCCTGTATAACTGTAGTATCCTGTATAACTATGTATAGTTATAACTGTAGAATCCTGTATAACTGTAGAATCCTGTATAACTGTAGTATCCTGTATAACTGTAGTATCCTGTATAACTGTAGTATCCTGTATAACTGTGTATAGTTATAACTGTAGTATCCTGTATAACTGTAGTATCCTGTATAACTGTAGTATCCTGTATAACTATGTATAGTTATAACTGTAGTATCCTGTATAACTATGTATAGTTATAACTGTAGTATCCTGTATAGCTGTAGTATCCTGTATAACTATGTATAGTTATAACTGTAGTATCCTGTATAACTATGTATAGTTATAACTGTAGTATCCTGTATAACTATGTATAGTTATAACTGTAGTATCCTGTATAACTATGTATAGTTATAACTGTAGTATCCTGTATAACTATGTATAGTTATAACTGTAGTATCCTGTATAACTGTAGTATCCTGTATAACTGTAGTATCCTGTATAACTATGTATAGTTATAACTGTAGTATCCTGTATAACTGTAGTATCCTGTATAACTGTAGTATCCTGTATTACTGTAGTATCCTGTATAACTGTAGTATCCTGTATAACTGTAGTATCCTGTATAACTATGTATAGTTATAACTGTAGTATCCTGTATAGCTGTAGTATCCTGTATAACTATGTATAGTTATAACTGTAGTATCCTGTATAACTGTAGTATCCTGTATAACTGTAGTATCCTGTATAACTGTAGTATCCTGTATAACTATGTATAGTTATAACTGTAGTATCCTGTATATCTGTAGTATCCTGTATAACTGTAGTATCCTGTATAACTGTAGTATCCTGTATAACTGTAGTATCCTGTATAACTATGTATAGTTATAACTGTAGTATCCTGTATAACTGTAGTATCCTGTATAACTATGTATAGTTATAACTGTAGTATCCTGTATAACTGTAGTATCCTGTATAACTGTAGTATCCTGTATAACTGTAGTATCCTGTATAACTATCTATAGTTATAACTGTAGTATCCAGTATAGTCTGGGAGGAGGTGAAACCACTCAGGCTTATTTGATGTGATCTAACGTTTTGATCATCTAGTTTTCCTTACAAGCATTCAGTCACCAAAGGGGGTTCGGTCATTCCTTTGTTTATATACTGTCTCATTGACAAACATATTTTGGATTATTTGTTTACATCATTCCTTCCTTTCCGTCTCGACCCAGTACACAGTAAACGTACCGAGGTTCTAATGTTGTCAAGGAGACACATTTTATTATTTATTCAGTTTGGAGGGTTGGGGGTCTGACATCCAGGATACACATTTTATTATTTATTTACAGTTTGGAGGGTTGGGGGTCTGACATCCAGGAGACACATTTTATTATTTATTTACAGTTTGGAGGGTTGGGGTCTGTCACGTTCCTGACCTGTTTTCTGTTGTTTTGTATGTGTGTGATGGACAGGGCGTGAGTTTTGGGTGGGCAGTCTATGTTTTCTGCTTCTATGTTGGTTTTGGGTTCCCTGGTATGGCTCTTAATTAGAGGCAGGTGTTTTGCGTTTTCCTCTAATTGAGAGTCATATTAAGGTAGGGTGTTCTCACTGTTTGTTTGTGGGTGATTGTCACTGTGTCTGTGTTTGTTGCACCACACGGTACTGTCTCGTCTCGTTCGTTCCTGTTTATGTGTTCCTCGTTTCATGTAAGTTCATAGTTTAGGTCTGTCTAGTTCGTTTTGTTGTTTTGTAAAATTATTCAAGTGTTCTTCGTGTGTTTAGTTTCGTCTTGTTAAATAAAGTTCATTATGTATTCACAACCCGCTGCGCCTTGGTCAACTCACTCACCGAAAGAGAGCAGTTACAGAATCACCCACCAAACCCAGATCAAGCAGCGGGTTAACGGACAGCAACGACAGCAGCAGTGGGAGAAGGAGGATTGGACATGGGAAGAGATCCTGGACGGTAAAGGACCCTGGGCAGAGCCAGTGGAGTGTCGCCGCCCCAAAGCGGAGCTGGAGGCATCGAAAGCGGAGAGGCGACGTTATGAGGAGGCAGCACGGAAGCAAGGCTGGAAGCCCGCAAGTACTACCCTAAAATTTCTTGGGGGGGGGGCTAAGAGGTAGTGGGCCAAGAGGTAGTGGGCCGAGGGCAGGTAGGAGACCTGCGCCCACTTCCCAGGCTAACCGTGGAGAGCGGGAGTACGGGCAGACGCCGTGTTACGCAGTAGAGCGCACGGTGTCTCCTGTACGGGTGCATAGCCCAGTGCGGGTTATTCCACCTCCCCGCACTGGTAGGGCTAGATTGGGCATTGAGCCAAATGTCATGAGGCCGGCCCTACATATCTGGCCACCAGTACGTCTCCTTGGGCCGGCTTACATGGCACCAGCCTTACGCATGGTGTCCCCGGTTCGCCAACACAGCCCAGTGCGGGTTATTCCACCTCCCCGCACTGGACGGGCTACGGGGAGCATACAACCAGGTAAGGTTGGGCAGGCTCAATGCTCAAGGGAGCCAATACGCCTGCACGGTCCGGTATTTCCGGCGCTACCTCCTCGCCCCAGCCCAGTACCACCAGTGCCTACACCACGCACCAGGCTTCCAGTGCGTTTTAAGAGCCCTGTTCCTCCTCCACGCACTCTCCCTATGGTGCGTGTCTCCAGCCCAGTGCCTCCAGTTCCGCCACCACGCACGAAGCCATCTGTGCGTCTCCAGAGCCCTGTACGCACTGTTCCTTCTCCCCGCACTCGCCCTGAGGTGCGTGCCCTCAGCCCGGTACCTCCAGTTCCAGTACCACGCACCAGGCCTATAGTGCGCTTTGAGAGGTCAGTGTGCCCTGTTCCTGCTCCCCGCACTAGCCTTGAAGTGCGTGCCGTCATCCCGGTACCTCCAGTTCCGGCACCACGCACCAGGCCTACTGTGCGCCTCAGCAGGGCAGAGTCGGCCGTCTGCCCAACGCCTTCTGCACTGCCTGTCTGTCCAGCGCCGTCTGAGCCATCCGTCTGCCCAGCGCCTTCTGAGCCATCCGTCTGCCCAGCGCCTTCTGAGCCATCCGTCTGCCCAGCGCCTTCTGAGCCATCCGTCTGCCCAGCGCCTTCTGAGCCATCCGTCTGCCCAGCGCCTTCTGAGCCATCCGTCTGCCCAGCGCCTTCTGAGCCATCCGTCTGCCCAGCGCCTTCTGAGCCATCCGTCTGCCCAGCGCCTTCTGAGCCATCCGTCTGCCCAGCGCCTTCTGAGCCATCCGTCTGCCCAGCGCCTTCTGAGCCATCCGTCTGCACAGCGCCTTCTGAGCCGCCCGTCTGTCCCGAGCCATTAGAGCCGCCCGTCTGTCCCGAGCCATTAGAGCCGTCCGTCAGTCAGGAGCCGCCAGAGCCGCCAGCCAGTCAGGAGCCGCCAGAGCCGCCAGCCAGTCAGGAGCCGCCAGAGCCGCCAGCCAGTCATGAGCCGCCAGAGCCGCCTGCCAGTCAGGAGCCGCCAGCCAGTCAGGAGCCGCCAGAGCCGCCAGCCAGTCAGGAGCCGCCAGAGCCGCCAGCCAGTCAGGAGCCGCCAGAGCCGCCAGCCAGTCAGGAGCCGCCAGAGCCGCCAGCCAGTCAGGAGCTGCCCTACAGTCATGAGCCGCCAGAGCAGCCAGCCAGTCGGGAACTGCCCTACAGTCATGAGCTGCCCCACAGTCATGAGCTGCCCCACAGTCATGAGCTGCCCCACAGTCATGAGCTGCCCCACAGTCATGAGCTGTCCCTCAGCCCGGACCTGCCAGAGTCCCTCAGCCCGGACCTGCCAGAGTCCCTCAGCCAGGACCTGCCAGAGTCCCTCAGCCAGGACCTGCCAGAGTCCCTCAGCCAGGACCTGCCAGAGTCCCTCAGCCAGGACCTGCCAGAGTCCCTCAGCCAGGACCTGCCAGAGTCCCTCAGCCAGGACCTGCCAGAGTCCCTCAGCCAGGACCTGCCAGAGTCCCTCAGCCAGGACCTGCCAGAGTCCCTCAGCCAGGACCTGCCAGAGTCCCTCAGCCAGGACCTGCCGCCCCTTATCCCGGTGCTGCCCCTTATCCCGGTGCTGCCCCTTCATTTAGGTGGTTTTAGTTGGAGGGTGGTCATTGGGAGGGGAATACAGAAGCGGGGAGTGACTATGGTGGTGTGGGGACAGCGTCCGGAGCCTGAGCCACCACCGTGGTCAGATGCCCACCCAAACCCTCCCCTGGACTTTGTGATGGTGCGCCCGGCGTTCGCACCTTGGGGGGGGGGGGGGGGGTTCTGTCACGTTCCTGACCTGTTTTCTGTTGTTTTGTATGTGTGTGATGGTCAGGGCGTGAGTTTTGGGTGGGCAGTCTATGTTTTCTGTTTCTATGTTGGTTTTGGGTTGCCTGGTATGGCTCTTAATTAGAGGCAGGTGTTTTGCGTTTTCCTCTAATTGAGAGTCATATTAAGGTAGGGTGTTCTCACTGTTTGTTTGTGGGTGATTGTCACTGTGTCTGTGTTTGTTGCACCACACGGTACTGTCTCGTCTCGTCTCGTTCGGTCGTTCCTGTTTATGTGTTCCTCGTTTCATGTAAGTTCATAGTTTAGGTCTGTCTAGTTCGTTTTGTTGTTTTGTAAAATTATTCAAGTGTTCTTCGTGTGTTTAGTTTCGTCTTGTTAAATAAAGTTCATTATGTATTCACAACCCGCTGCGCCTTGGTCAACTCACTCACCGAAAGAGAGCCGTTACAGGGTCTGACATCCAGGATACACATTTTATTATTTATTTACAGTTTGGAGGGTTGGGGGTCTGACATCCAGGAGACACATTTTATTATTTATTTACAGTTTGGAGGGTTGGGGGTCTGACATCCAGGCGACACATTTTATTATTCAGTTTGGAGGGTTGGGGGTCTGACATCCAGGAGACACATTTTATTATTTATTTAGTTTGGAGGGTTGGGGGTCTGACATCCAGGAGACACATTTTATTATTTATTTACAGTTTGGAGGGTTGGGGGTCTGACATCCAGGCGACACATTTTAGTTCTAATGGTGCCGTTCCGTTATTCTTTTCAGCTTCTTTTTCCAAGCATCTTACATTACTCTGAGACTAGTTATGCTGGGATCTTACATTACTCTGAGACTAGTTATCCTGGGATCTAACATTACTCTGAGACTAGTTATCCTGGGATCTTACATTACTCTGAGACTAGTTATCCTGGGATCTTACATTACTCTGAGACGAGTTATCCTGGGATCATACATTACTCTGAGACTAGTTATCCTGGGATCTTACATTACTCTGAGACTAGTTATCCTGGGATCTTACATTACTCTGAGACTAGTTATCCTGGGATCTTACATTACTCTGAGACTAGTTATCCTGGGATCTTACATTACTCTGAGACTAGTTATCCTGGGATCTTACATTACTCTGAGACTAGTTATCCTGGGGAATAGTTTCAATATATTTGCAAAAAATCTAAACCTGTTTTTGCTTTGGCATAATGGGGTATTGTGATACATTTTAGAATAAAACACACAGACTAAGGAGACCAGGGATGGTAGGGCCACAGACTAAGGAGACCAGGGATGGTAGTGGAGCACAGACTAAGGAGACCAGGGATGGTAGTGGAGCACAGACTAAGGAGACCAGGGATGGTAGTGGAGCACAGACTAAGGAGACCAGGGATGGTAGTGGAGCACAGACTAAGGAGACCAGGGATGGTAGTGGGGCACAGACTAAGGAGACCAGGGATGGTGTTTGACATGAGTTATTTTCCATAAAGGAACACACCGGTCCTTCCTCCTCTATGAATGTTCCTAGGCCGTCATTGTCTGAAATATATATATATTTATTTTTTAATGTAAAAACCCAAAAGGTTATCTTGTGAATATTAGCAGTACAGTAGTAATGGAGGACAAGGGTCCCCCTCTCCTTTCTGTCTCTCCAAAAAACACTTCACACAACCGTGGGACCTTTTTATTCCAAATTTAAGTCGATAGATAGTAGCTGTCTATTAAAAAATATATACTGGTTGTTGGATTCCTAATGTCTACTCAAAAGGTAGGAAGAAGTTTGGTCCAAATTGGATGTTGGACACTATATTTATAGAATATTATGTGAATCCTTATAAATCAAAAGGGCTAATCAATTAGCTTCATTTCCTCGGAGATCAGTTGCTGAAATGACATGGAATGCCTCAGCTGTTTTTCCTACGTCAGTAGCAGCAGTTGGAATTTCCAGTTATCCATCCCTGTGATTGGGTAGGGTAACTCCTACTCTTATAGGTTAGTAAAGAGGTCAGGTAATATGGGAGTTGGACTGTGCCTAAGAACAGCCCTTAGCCGTGGTATATTGGCCATATACCACAAACCCCCGGGATGCCTTATTGCTATTATAAACAGGTTACCAAGGTAATTAGAGCAGTAAAAATAAATGTTTTGACATACCTGTGGTATACGGGCCTAATTGCTTAAATAAACGATATATACTCCCCAACGTATTTATTCAGACAGGGAAGATAACAGTTTAATGTGACTCTATACTCCAGAATTTTAGATATGAGATCAAATGCTTCATATGAGACAGCACAGAACGTCACCTTTTATTTGAGGGTATTTTCAGGGTATCTGTTCTACCATTTAGAAATAAAATGACTTCATGTATCTAGTCTCTCACATTTGAATGCGTCATAAGTATTTGGCCAAAATTCACTTATATGTGTATTGAAGTAGTCATAAGTTTAGTATTTGGTCTCACATTCCTATAACATAATAGCTATATCAAGCTTGTGACTCTACAAACATGTTGGATGCATTTGCAGTTTGTTTTGGTTGCGTTTCAGATGATGCTGTACCCAACAGAAATGAACGGTAAATAATGTATCGTGTCACACAAGAATAGAATATGTTTCTGAACACTTGTATATTAATGTGGATGCTAACACGATTAGGGATAATCATGAATGGATCATGAATAATAATGAGTGAGAAAGGTAGAGCCATACCCCTCATACCTCTAAAAAATGTGAACCTCCCCTGTTCTTGGTCATTAAACGCTTCAGTGTCCTAATAAAAAGATAGGGGAGTGTAGCCGAGGGGAGAGGAGAAGGCGGAAACTTTTCAGTTCCTCGGCGTACACATCACAGACAAACTGAAATGGTCAGACAGTGTAGTGAAGAAGGTGCAACAGTGTCTCTTCAACCTCAGGAGGCCGAAGAAATAAAATGTCATTTCATTAACATCTGCTAACCATGTGTATGTGACCAATAACACTTGATTTGGTACTTAAACGTTTTATATCTCCACTGTCCTCATGAACAGATAGGGGAGAGTAGCGGAGGGCTTGAAGGAATGGAACAACTCTAATTTATAGACAGAGCTGTGGATGCAAGGACCGACCATGAGATCAAAATGATCGTTTTAAATACGTTTTGAGTCAAATACAGTGTTTGTTTACATTTGCATTGTTTACACACAACGGAGCTTTACGAGCTTATATTTGGGGTTCTGGTGAGGAGCACATTTCAGTGCAATGCCCCTTTGGCTTTAAAACCAAACATTAGTTCAACAACTGCAGAG
Organism: Salvelinus fontinalis; assembly: GCF_029448725.1. Classification (NCBI taxonomy): domain Eukaryota; kingdom Metazoa; phylum Chordata; class Actinopteri; order Salmoniformes; family Salmonidae; genus Salvelinus; species Salvelinus fontinalis. Next base: position 104,449 of record NW_026600271.1, read on the forward strand.
TTTCTGGCTGTGTTTTTAAGACAGTACTCACTGGTGTTAATCAGATCTTCAGTCTCCTCTTCCTCTCCCTCTTCATCTCTCCAAACGTCTTCCTCCTCCTCTTTTATTGAGATAGCCTCCTCTTCCACTCCAAAAGGTTCTTCCTCTTCTTTAAACGTGATACTGATAGCCTCCTCTTCCTCCTCTTTCATTCTGAAAGCATCTTCCTCTCCTTTTACGGAAACATCCTCCTCTTCCCCCTCTTCTTTCACGACAACGTTCAGCCACAGGCCCTCTTTCTCCGTCCAGCAGACCTCTTCTTTAGCAGGAGGAGAGTAGCTTGGAGAGCTCATGGTGGGCTAGCTAGCATTGACGATTAGCTTAGGTTCAGTATAATCAGCAAATGTGTAAATTGAGCAAACAAGTTACGCTTAAGTTAAATAGTAGATACGTAAAGAGGATTGTGTTAAAAACACCGAGATCAATAATGGTCCAAAGAGCTTCAATGTTTTCGGTTGTATGTTGGCTACCAGGCTACGGAGGTGGTTGAATGAGTCAGCCTCCGTGTTGTTGAAACAGCTTCCGGTGTCGTGTGGTCCACTAGATATGACGTCACCATCTGAAGACGCATATCGCCGTCAGCTGACTTGAATGAGTAACGCAGTTTAGAAAAATATTCACTACATTGTTTATTCATTTAAAGATGAGCAAATATGTTTTGTCTGACTTCTTACAGCCAATACTTTCGTCTATGCAGACCTGTAGCTACATGTGAATATGTACATTATGAATATATAATGGTAGAATAGTTCTGTGTCGCACAGTTGGTAAAGCATGGCGCACGCAACGCCAGGGTTGTTGGTTTGATATGAGTCTGCTTAATTAATAACATTTTAATAAATTAATACCTAGTTAAGGATTTAACTCCAATCCTGACAATATAATGTCAGTTGTCAGTTGTGGCTGCTTTGCCTGATGTATTGTTGTCTGTTAGCTATAATATTGTTATAATGCCTTCATTATTAAAGCAGACGTGGTTGTAACACTTTGCTGCACCCCACAGATGAACCAGTTCTGCCTGTGCCAGATACTAACCTTACTCCCACACACACACACAGAGAGATGGCTGACACAAACCATTTATGAGCTCTGACCTCAGGGGGGCGCTCTGACCTCAGGCGCCAGTTGCTGGTGTCTGCTTCAACATCTTGTCAATACAAGAGACAACCCAGACCGGCATGGCACTCAACGAGCATGCGCATGCATATACACACACACAAACCCCTGTTTCAGGCGGGAGTTCCAAGGACAAAGAACACTACTGAGAACCAATGGAACATTGATATCAGCCTGAAGGGGACCGCCCTCCACTCACAGCGACCAGTCAGGAGAGCAGAACTACTAGAATCTAACTACGTCATTTCACTGTATAAAATGTATTGCACAATATGAGTCGGGGCTCCTCCTGCTAGCTCCCTCTGAGCTAAATGGACGAGCCCGTGCACGTGTTGTCAGATATCTTTGCAACTTATTAAACTGCCTTAAATATCATACCTTATCCACCTGGTCTAGCGTCTCAACTTGGTCTCTCTCTTCTAGTAAATATCATCAATCTTTAACATGTCTCTACCTTCTTCCTCTTTGTGCTGTTGTCTGTGGCCAATAATGTTTGTACAATGCTTTGTGCTGCTACCATGTTGTCATGTTACTATGTTGTTGTCATGTTGTGTTGCTACTATGTTGTTGTCATGTTGTTGTCATGTTGTGCTGCTACCATGTTGTTGCCATGTTGTTGTCATGTTGTGCTGCTACCATGTTGTTGTCATGTTGTGCTGCTACCATGTTGTTGTCATGTTGTGCTGCTACCATGTTGTTGTCATGTTGTTGTCATGTTGTGCTGCTACCATGTTGTTGTCATGTTGTTGTCATGTTGTTGTCATGTTGTGCTGCTACCATGTTGTTGTCATGTTGTGCTGCTACCATGTTGTTGTCATGTTGTGCTTCTACCATGTTGTTGTCATGTTGTGCTGCTACCATGTTGTTGTCATGTTGTGCTGCTACCATGTTGTTGTCATGTTGTGCTGCTACCATGTTGTTGTCATGTTGTGCTGCTACCATGTTGCCATGTTGTGCTGCTACCATGTTGTTGTCATGTTGTGCTGCTACCATGTTGTGCTGCTACCATGTTGTTGTCATGTTGTTGTCATGTTGTTGTCATGTTGTGCTGCTACCATGTTGTCATGTTGTGCTGCTACCATGTTGTGCTGCTACCATGTTGCTGTCATGTTGTGCTGCTACCATGTTGCTGTCATGTTGTGCTGCTACCATGTTGTTGTCATGTTGTTGTCATGTTGTGCTGCTACCATGTTGCTGTCATGTTGTGCTGCTACCATGTTGCTGTCATGTTGTGCTGCTACCATGTTGTTGTCATGTTGTTGTCATGTTGTGCTGCTACCATGTTGTTGTCATGTTGTGCTGCTACCATGTTGCTGTCATGTTGTGCTGCTACCATGTTGTTGTCATGTTGTTGTCATGTTGTGCTGCTACCATGTTGTTGTCATGTTGTGCTGCTACCATGTTGCCATGTTGTGCTGCTACCATGTTGTTGTCATGTTGTGCTGCTACCATGTTGTGCTGCTACCATGTTGTTGTCATGTTGTCATGTTGTTGTCATGTTGTGCTGCTACCATGTTGTCATGTTGTGCTGCTACCATGTTGTGCTGCTACCATGTTGCTGTCATGTTGTGCTGCTACCATGTTGCTGTCATGTTGTGCTGCTACCATGTTGTTGTCATGTTGTTGTCATGTTGTGCTGCTACCATGTTGCTGTCATGTTGTGCTGCTACCATGTTGCTGTCATGTTGTGCTCCTACCATGTTGTTGTCATGTTGTTGTCATGTTGTGCTGCTACCATGTTGTTGTCATGTTGTGCTGCTACCATGTTGCTGTCATGTTGTGCTGCTACCATGTTGTTGTCATGTTGTTGTCATGTTGTGCTGCTACCATGTTGTTGTCATGTTGTGCTGCTACCATGTTGTTGTCATGTTGTGCTGCTACCATGTTGTTGTCATGTTGTGCTGCTACCATGTTGTTGTCATGTTGTGCTGCTACCATGTTGTTGTCATGTTGTGCTGCTACCATGTTGTTGCCATGTTGTTGTCATGTTGTTCTGCTACCATGTTGTTGTCATGTTGTGCTTCTACCATGTTGTTGCCATGTTGTTGTCATGTTGTGCTGCTACCATGTTGTTGCCATGTTGTTGTCATGTTGTGCTGCTACCATGTTGTTGTCATGTTGTGCTGCTACCATGTTGTTGTCATGTTGTGCTGCTACCATGTTGTTGTCATGTTGTGCTGCTACCATGTTGTCATGTTGTGCTGCTACCATGTTGTCATGTTGTGCTGCTACCATGTTTTTGCTATGTTGTTGTCATGTTGTTGTCATGTTGTGCTGCTACCATGTTGTCATGTTGTGCTGCTACCATGTTGTTGTCATGTTGTGCTTCTACCATGTTGTTGTCATGTTGTGCTGCTACCATGTTGTTGCCATGTTGTTGTCATGTTGTGCTGCTACCATGTTGTTGTCATGTTGTGCTGCTACCATGTTGTTGTCATGTTGTGCTGCTACCATGTTGTCATGTTGTTGTCATGTTGTTGTCATGTTGTGCTGCTACCATGTTGTCATGTTGTTGTCATGTTGTGCTGCTACCATGTTGTTGTCATGTTGTGCTGCTACCATGTTGTTGTCATGTTGTTGTCATGTTGTGCTCCTACCATGTTGTCATGTTGTTGTCATGTTGTGCTGCTACCATGTTGTTGCCATGTTGTGCTGCTACCATGTTGTTGTCATGTTGTGCTGCTACCATGTTGTCATGTTGTTGTCATGTTGTTGTCATGTTGTTGTCATGTTGTTGTCATGTTGTGCTGCTACCATGTTGTCATGTTGTGCTGCTACCATGTTGTTGTCATGTTGTGCTGCTACCATGTTGTCATGTTGTGCTGCTACCATGTTGTTGTCATGTTGTTGTCATGTTGTGCTGCTACCATGTTGTTGTCATGTTGTTGTCATGTTGTGCTGCACATTAAAAACACCATCATGTTGGACATTAAAAACACCAGCATTATTCCCATGCATAATAGTGTGTTTTTTAACCTTTATTTAACTAGGCAAGTCAGTTAAGAACAAATTCTTATTTACAATGAAGGCCCACCAGAAGGCAAAAGCCCTCCTGCGGGGACGGGGACTAGGATTAAAAATGAATAAAAATATAGGATAAAACACACATCACGACAAGAGAGACACCACACTACATAAAGAGACCTAAGACAACAACATAGCAAGGCAGCAACACATGACAACACAACATGGCAGCAGCACAACATGGTAGCAGCACAAAACATGGTACAAACATTATTGGGCACAGACAACAGCACAAAGGTAGAGACAGCAATACATCACACGAAGCAGCCTCAACTGTCAGTAAGAGTGTCCATGATTGAGTCTTTGAATGAAGATATAAAACTGTCCAGTTTTACTGTTTTCTGCAGCTCGTTCCAGTTGCTAGACATTGAAGTGACGTCTGTGTCTCTGTTGAAGGTTGTAGGTCTTCCAGCAGGACAACAACCCTGAACTCAAATCAAATCTGGAGTGTTCTGTTCTGGAGTGTTCTGTTCTGGAGTGTTCTGTTCTGGAGTCTTCTGTTCTGGAGTCTTCTGTTCTGGAGTGTTCTGTTCTGGAGTGTTCTGTTCTGGAGTGTTCTGTTCTGGAGTGTTCTGTTTTGGAGTGTTCTGTTCTGGAGTGTTCTGTTCTGGAGTGTTCTGTTTTGGAGTGTTCTGTTCTGGAGTGTTCTGTTTTGTTGTCATGTTGTGCTGCTACCATGTTGTTGTCATGTTGTTGTCATGTTGTTGTCATGTTGTGCTGCTACCATGTTGTTGTCATGTTGTTGTCATGTTGTTGTCATGTTGTGCTGCTACCATGTTGTTGTCATGTTGTGCTGCTACCATGTTGTTGTCATGTTGTGCTTCTACCATGTTGTTGTCATGTTGTGCTGCTACCATGTTGTTGTCATGTTGTGCTGCTACCATGTTATTGTCATGTTGTGCTGCTACCATGTTGTTGTCATGTTGTTGTCATGTTGTGCTGCTACCATGTTGCCATGTTGTGCTGCTACCATGTTGTTGTCATGTTGTGCTGCTACCATGTTGTGCTGCTACCATGTTGTTGTCATGTTGTTGTCATGTTGTTGTCATGTTGTGCTGCTACCATGTTGTCATGTTGTGCTGCTACCATGTTGTGCTGCTACCATGTTGCTGTCATGTTGTGCTGCTACCATGTTGCTGTCATGTTGTGCTGCTACCATGTTGTTGCCATGTTGTTGTCATGTTGTGCTGCTACCATGTTGTTGTCGTGTTGTGCTGCTACCATGTTGCTGTCATGTTGTGCTGCTACCATGTTGTTGTCATGTTGTTGTCATGTTGTGCTGCTACCATGTTGTTGTCATGTTGTGCTGCTACCATGTTGTTGTCATGTTGTGCTGCTACCATGTTGCCATGTTGTGCTGCTACCATGTTGTTGTCATGTTGTGCTGCTACCATGTTGTGCTGCTACCATGTTATTGTCATGTTGTTGTCATGTTGTTGTCATGCTGTGCTGCTACCATGTTGTCATGTTACCATGTTGTGCTGCTACCATGTTGCTGTCATGTTGTGCTGCTACCATGTTGCTGTCATGTTGTGCTGCTACCATGTTGTTGTCATGTTGTTGTCATGTTGTGCTGCTACCATGTTGCTGTCATGTTGTGCTGCTACCATGTTGCTGTCATGTTGTGCTGCTACCATGTTGTTGTCATGTTGTTGTCATGTTGTGCTGCTACCATGTTGTTGTCATGTTGTTGTCATGTTGTGCTGCTACCATGTTGTTGTCATGTTGTGCTGCTACCATGTTGTTGTCATGTTGTGCTGCTACCATGTTGTTGTCATGTTGTGCTGCTACCATGTTGTTGTCATGTTGTGCTGCTACCATGTTGTTGTCATGTTGTGCTGCTACCATGTTGTTGCAATGTTGTTGTCATGTTGTTCTGCTACCATGTTGTTGTCATGTTGTGCTTCTACCATGTTGTTGCCATGTTGTTGTCATGTTGTGCTGCTACCATGTTGTTGCCATGTTGTTGTCATGTTGTGCTGCTACCATGTTGTTGTCATGTTGTGCTGCTACCATGTTGTTGTCATGTTGTGCTGCTACCATGTTGTTGTCATGTTGTGCTGCTACCATGTTGTCATGTTGTGCTGCTACCATGTTGTCATGTTGTGCTGCTACCATGTTGTTGCCATGTTGTTGTCATGTTGTTGTCATGTTGTGCTGCTACCATGTTGTCATGTTGTGCTGCTACCATGTTGTTGTCATGTTGTGCTTCTTCCATGTTGTTGCCATGTTGTGCTGCTACCATGTTGTTGTCATGTTGTTGTCATGTTGTGCTGCTACCATGTTGTTGCCATGTTGTTGTCATGTTGTGCTGCTACCATGTTGTTGTCATGTTGTGCTGCTACCATGTTGTTGTCATGTTGTGCTGCTACCATGTTGTCATGTTGTTGTCATGTTGTTGTCATGTTGTGCTGCTACCATGTTGTCATGTTGTTGTCATGTTGTGCTGCTACCATGTTGTTGTCATGTTGTGCTGCTACCATGTTGTTGTCATGTTGTTGTCATGTTGTGCTGCTACCATGTTGTCATGTTGTTGTCATGTTGTGCTGCTACCATGTTGTTGTCATGTTGTGCTGCTACCATGTTGTTGTCATGTTGTGCTGCTACCATGTTGTCATGTTGTTGTCATGTTGTTGTCATGTTGTGCTGCTACCATGTTGTTGTCATGTTGTGCTGCTACCATGTTGTCATGTTGTTGTCATGTTGTTGTCATGTTGTGCTGCTACCATGTTGTCATGTTGTGCTGCTACCATGTTGCTGTCATGTTGTGCTGCTACCATGTTGTTGTCATGTTGTGCTGCTACCATGTTGTCATGTTGTGCTGCTACCATGTTGTGCTGCTACCATGTTGTTGTCATGTTGTTGCCATGTTGTTGTCATGTTGTTGTCATGTTGTGCTGCTACCATGTTGTTGTCATGTTGTTGTCATGTTGTTGTCATGTTGTGCTGCACATTAAAAACACCATCATGTTGGACATTAAAAACACCAGCATTATTCCCATGCATAATAGTGTGTTTTTTAACCTTTATTTAACTAGGCAAGTCAGTTAAGAACAAATTCTTATTTACAATGAAGGCCCACCAGAAGGCAAAAGCCCTCCTGCGGGGACGGGGACTAGGATTAAAAATGAATAAAAATATAGGATAAAACACACATCACGACAAGAGAGACACCACACTACATAAAGAGACCTAAGACAACAACATAGCAAGGCAGCAACACATGACAACACAACATGGCAGCAGCACAACATGGTAGCAGCACAAAACATGGTACAAACATTATTGGGCACAGACAACAGCACAAAGGTAGAGACAGCAATACATCACACGAAGCACCCTCAACTGTCAGTAAGAGTGTCCATGATTGAGTCTTTGAATGAAGATATAAAACTGTCCAGTTTTACTGTTTTCTGCAGCTCGTTCCAGTTGCTAGACATTGAAGTGACGTCTGTGTCTCTGTTGAAGGTTGTAGGTCTTCCAGCAGGACAACAACCCTGAACTCAAATCAAATCTGGAGTGTTCTGTTCTGGAGTGTTCTGTTCTGGAGTCTTCTGTTCTGGAGTCTTCTGTTCTGGAGTCTTCTGTTCTGGAGTGTTCTGTTCTGGAGTGTTCTGTTCTGGAGTGTTCTGTTTTGGAGTGTTCTGTTCTGGAGTGTTCTGTTCTGGTGTGTTCTGTTTTGGAGTGTTCTGTTCTGGAGTGTTCTGTTTTGTTGTCATGTTGTGCTGCTACCATGTTGTTGTCATGTTGTTGTCATGTTGTTGTCATGTTGTGCTGCTACCATGTTGTTGTCATGTTGTTGTCATGTTGTTGTCATGTTGTGCTGCTACCATGTTGTTGTCATGTTGTGCTGCTACCATGTTGTTGTCATGTTGTGCTTCTACCATGTTGTTGTCATGTTGTGCTGCTACCATGTTGTTGTCATGTTGTGCTGCTACCATGTTGTTGTCATGTTGTGCTGCTACCATGTTGTTGTCATGTTGTTGTCATGTTGTGCTGCTACCATGTTGCCATGTTGTGCTGCTACCATGTTGTTGTCATGTTGTGCTGCTACCATGTTGTGCTGCTACCATGTTGTTGTCATGTTGTTGTCATGTTGTTGTCATGTTGTGCTGCTACCATGTTGTCATGTTGTGCTGCTACCATGTTGTGCTGCTACCATGTTGCTGTCATGTTGTTCTGCTACCATGTTGCTGTCATGTTGTGCTGCTACCATGTTATTGCCATGTTGTTGTCATGTTGTGCTGCTACCATGTTGTTGTCGTGTTGTGCTGCTACCATGTTGCTGTCATGTTGTGCTGCTACCATGTTGTTGTCATGTTGTTGTCATGTTGTGCTGCTACCATGTTGTTGTCATGTTGTGCTGCTACCATGTTGTTGTCATGTTGTGCTGCTACCATGTTGCCATGTTGTGCTGCTACCATGTTGTTGTCATGTTGTGCTGCTACCATGTTGTGCTGCTACCATGTTATTGTCATGTTGTTGTCATGTTGTTGTCATGCTGTGCTGCTACCATGTTGTCATGTTACCATGTTGTGCTGCTACCATGTTGCTGTCATGTTGTGCTGCTACCATGTTGCTGTCATGTTGTGCTGCTACCATGTTGTTGTCATGTTGTTGTCATGTTGTGCTGCTACCATGTTGCTGTCATGTTGTGCTGCTACCATGTTGCTGTCATGTTGTGCTGCTACCATGTTGTTGTCATGTTGTTGTCATGTTGTGCTGCTACCATGTTGTTGTCATGTTGTGCTGCTACCATGTTGCTGTCATGTTGTGCTGCTACCATGTTGTTGTCATGTTGTTGTCATGTTGTGCTGCTACCATGTTGTTGTCATGTTGTGCTGCTACCATGTTGTTGTCATGTTGTGCTGCTACCATGTTGTTGTCATGTTGTGCTGCTACCATGTTGTTGTCATGTTGTGCTGCTACCATGTTGTTGTCATGTTGTGCTGCTACCATGTTGTTGCCATGTTGTTGTCATGTTGTTCTGCTACCATGTTGTTGTCATGTTGTGCTTCTACCATGTTGTTGCCATGTTGTTGTCATGTTGTGCTGCTACCATGTTGTTGCCATGTTGTTGTCATGTTGTGCTGCTACCATGTTGTTGTCATGTTGTGCTGCTACCATGTTGTTGTCATGTTGTGCTGCTACCATGTTGTTGTCATGTTGTGCTGCTACCATGTTGTCATGTTGTGCTGCTACCATGTTGTCATGTTGTGCTGCTACCATGTTGTTGCCATGTTGTTGTCATGTTGTTGTCATGTTGTGCTGCTACCATGTTGTCATGTTGTGCTGCTACCATGTTGTTGTCATGTTGTGCTTCTTCCATGTTGTTGCCATGTTGTGCTTCTACCATGTTGTTGTCATGTTGTTGTCATGTTGTGCTGCTACCATGTTGTTGCCATGTTGTTGTCATGTTGTGCTGCTACCATGTTGTTGTCATGTTGTGCTGCTACCATGTTGTTGTCATGTTGTGCTGCTACCATGTTGTCATGTTGTTGTCATGTTGTTGTCATGTTGTGCTGCTACCATGTTGTCATGTTGTTGTCATGTTGTGCTGCTACCATGTTGTTGTCATGTTGTGCTGCTACCATGTGGTTGTCATGTTGTTGTCATGTTGTGCTGCTACCATGTTGTCATGTTGTTGTCATGTTGTGCTGCTACCATGTTGTTGTCATGTTGTGCTGCTACCATGTTGTTGTCATGTTGTGCTGCTACCATGTTGTCATGTTGTTGTCATGTTGTTGTCATGTTGTGCTGCTACCATGTTGTTGTCATGTTGTGCTGCTACCATGTTGTCATGTTGTTGTCATGTTGTTGTCATGTTGTGCTGCTACCATGTTGTCATGTTGTGCTGCTACCATGTTGCTGTCATGTTGTGCTGCTACCATGTTGTTGTCATGTTGTGCTGCTACCATGTTGTCATGTTGTGCTGCTACCATGTTGTGCTGCTACCATGTTGTTGTCATGTTGTTGCCATGTTGTTGTCATGTTGTTGTCATGTTGTGCTGCTACCATGTTGTTGTCATGTTGTTGTCATGTTGTTGTCATGTTGTGCTGCACATTAAAAACACCATCATGTTGGACATTAAAAACACCAGCATTATTCCCATGCATAATAGTGTGTTTTTTAACCTTTATTTAACTAGGCAAGTCAGTTAAGAACAAATTCTTATTTACAATGAAGGCCCACCAGAAGGCAAAAGCCCTCCTGCGGGGACGGGGACTAGGATTAAAAATGAATAAAAATATAGGATAAAACACACATCACGACAAGAGAGACACCACACTACATAAAGAGACCTAAGACAACAACATAGCAAGGCAGCAACACATGACAACACAACATGGCAGCAGCACAACATGGTAGCAGCACAAAACATGGTACAAACATTATTGGGCACAGACAACAGCACAAAGGTAGAGACAGCAATACATCACACGAAGCAGCCTCAACTGTCAGTAAGAGTGTCCATGATTGAGTCTTTGAATGAAGATATAAAACTGTCCAGTTTTACTGTTTTCTGCAGCTCGTTCCAGTTGCTAGACATTGAAGTGACGTCTGTGTCTCTGTTGAAGGTTGTAGGTCTTCCAGCAGGACAACAACCCTGAACTCAAATCAAATCTGGAGTGTTCTGTTCTGGAGTGTTCTGTTCTGGAGTCTTCTGTTCTGGAGTCTTCTGTTCAGGAGTGTTCTGTTCTGGAGTGTTCTGTTCTGGAGTGTTCTGTTCTGGAGTGTTCTGTTCTGGAGTGTTCTGTTTTGGAGTGTTCTGTTCTGGAGTGTTCTGTTCTGGAGTGTTCTGTTTTGGAGTGTTCTGTTCTGGAGTGTTCTGTTTTGTTGTCATGTTGTGCTGCTACCATGTTGTTGTCATGTTGTTGTCATGTTGTTGTCATGTTGTGCTGCTACCATGTTGTTGTCATGTTGTTGTCATGTTGTTGTCATGTTGTGCTGCTACCATGTTGTTGTCATGTTGTGCTGCTACCATGTTGTTGTCATGTTGTGCTTCTACCATGTTGTTGTCATGTTGTGCTGCTACCATGTTGTTGTCATGTTGTGCTGCTACCATGTTGTTGTCATGTTGTGCTGCTACCATGTTGTTGTCATGTTGTTGTCATGTTGTGCTGCTACCATGTTGCCATGTTGTGCTGCTACCATGTTGTTGTCATGTTGTGCTGCTACCATGTTGTGCTGCTACCATGTTGTTGTCATGTTGTTGTCATGTTGTTGTCATGTTGTGCTGCTACCATGTTGTCATGTTGTGCTGCTACCATGTTGTGCTGCTACCATGTTGCTGTCATGTTGTGCTGCTACCATGTTGCTGTCATGTTGTGCTGCTACCATGTTGTTGCCATGTTGTTGTCATGTTGTGCTGCTACCATGTTGTTGTCGTGTTGTGCTGCTACCATGTTGCTGTCATGTTGTGCTGCTACCATGTTGTTGTCATGTTGTTGTCATGTTGTGCTGCTACCATGTTGTTGTCATGTTGTGCTGCTACCATGTTGTTGTCATGTTGTGCTGCTACCATGTTGCCATGTTGTGCTGCTACCATGTTGTTGTCATGTTGTGCTGCTACCATGTTGTGCTGCTACCATGTTATTGTCATGTTGTTGTCATGTTGTTGTCATGCTGTGCTGCTACCATGTTGTCATGTTACCATGTTGTGCTGCTACCATGTTGCTGTCATGTTGTGCTGCTACCATGTTGCTGTCATGTTGTGCTGCTACCATGTTGTTGTCATGTTGTTGTCATGTTGTGCTGCTACCATGTTGCTGTCATGTTGTGCTGCTACCATGTTGCTGTCATGTTGTGCTGCTACCATGTTGTTGTCATGTTGTTGTCATGTTGTGCTGCTACCATGTTGTTGTCATGTTGTTGTCATGTTGTGCTGCTACCATGTTGTTGTCATGTTGTGCTGCTACCATGTTGTTGTCATGTTGTGCTGCTACCATGTTGTTGTCATGTTGTGCTGCTACCATGTTGTTGTCATGTTGTGCTGCTACCATGTTGTTGTCATGTTGTGCTGCTACCATGTTGTTGCAATGTTGTTGTCATGTTGTTCTGCTACCATGTTGTTGTCATGTTGTGCTGCTACCATGTTGCTGTCATGTTGTGCTGCTACCATGTTGTTGTCATGTTGTTGTCATGTTGTGCTGCTACCATGTTGTTGTCATGTTGTGCTGCTACCATGTTGTTGTCATGTTGTGCTGCTACCATGTTGCCATGTTGTGCTGCTACCATGTTGTTGTCATGTTGTGCTGCTACCATGTTGTGCTGCTACCATGTTATTGTCATGTTGTTGTCATGTTGTTGTCATGCTGTGCTGCTACCATGTTGTCATGTTACCATGTTGTGCTGCTACCATGTTGCTGTCATGTTGTGCTGCTACCATGTTGCTGTCATGTTGTGCTGCTACCATGTTGTTGTCATGTTGTTGTCATGTTGTGCTGCTACCATGTTGCTGTCATGTTGTGCTGCTACCATGTTGCTGTCATGTTGTGCTGCTACCATGTTGTTGTCATGTTGTTGTCATGTTGTGCTGCTACCATGTTGTTGTCATGTTGTTGTCATGTTGTGCTGCTACCATGTTGTTGTCATGTTGTGCTGCTACCATGTTGTTGTCATGTTGTGCTGCTACCATGTTGTTGTCATGTTGTGCTGCTACCATGTTGTTGTCATGTTGTGCTGCTACCATGTTGTTGTCATGTTGTGCTGCTACCATGTTGTTGCAATGTTGTTGTCATGTTGTTCTGCTACCATGTTGTTGTCATGTTGTGCTGCTACCATGTTGTCATGTTGTGCTGCTACCATGTTGTCATGTTGTGCTGCTACCATGTTGTTGCCATGTTGTTGTCATGTTGTTGTCATGTTGTGGTGCTACCATGTTGTCATGTTGTGCTGCTACCATGTTGTTGTCATGTTGTGCTTCTTCCATGTTGTTGCCATGTTGTGCTGCTACCATGTTGTTGTCATGTTGTTGTCATGTTGTGCTGCTACCATGTTGTTGCCATGTTGTTGTCATGTTGTGCTGCTACCATGTTGTTGTCATGTTGTGCTGCTACCATGTTGTTGTCATGTTGTGCTGCTACCATGTTGTCATGTTGTTGTCATGTTGTTGTCATGTTGTGCTGCTACCATGTTGTCATGTTGTTGTCATGTTGTGCTGCTACCATGTTGTTGTCATGTTGTGCTGCTACCATGTTGTTGTCATGTTGTTGTCATGTTGTGCTGCTACCATGTTGTCATGTTGTTGTCATGTTGTGCTGCTACCATGTTGTTGTCATGTTGTGCTGCTACCATGTTGTTGTCATGTTGTGCTGCTACCATGTTGTCATGTTGTTGTCATGTTGTTGTCATGTTGTGCTGCTACCATTTTGTTGTCATGTTGTGCTGCTACCATGTTGTCATGTTGTTGTCATGTTGTTGTCATGTTGTGCTGCTACCATGTTGTCATGTTGTGCTGCTACCATGTTGCTGTCATGTTGTGCTGCTACCATGTTGTTGTCATGTTGTGCTGCTACCATGTTGTCATGTTGTGCTGCTACCATGTTGTGCTGCTACCATGTTGTTGTCATGTTGTTGCCATGTTGTTGTCATGTTGTGTTGTTGTCATGTTGTGCTGCTACCATGTTGTTGTCATGTTGTTGTCATGTTGTGCTGCACATTAAAAACACCATCATGTTGGACATTAAAAACACCAGCATTATTCCCATGCATAATAGTGTGTTTTTTAACCTTTATTTAACTAGGCAAGTCAGTTAAGAACAAATTCTTATTTACAATGAAGGCCCACCAGAAGGCAAAAGCCCTCCTGCGGGGACGGGGACTAGGATTAAAAATGAATAAAAATATAGGATAAAACACACATCACGACAAGAGAGACACCACACTACATAAAGAGACCTAAGACAACAACATAGCAAGGCAGCAACACATGACAACACAACATGGCAGCAGCACAACATGGTAGCAGCACAAAACATGGTACAATCATTATTGGGCACAGACAACAGCACAAAGGTAGAGACAGCAATACATCACACGAAGCAGCCTCAACTGTCAGTAAGAGTGTCCATGATTGAGTCTTTGAATGAAGATATAAAACTGTCCAGTTTTACTGTTTTCTGCAGCTCGTTCCAGTTGCTAGACATTGAAGTGACGTCTGTGTCTCTGTTGAAGGTTGTAGGTCTTCCAGCAGGACAACAACCCTGAACTCAAATCAAATCTGGAGTGTTCTGTTCTGGAGTGTTCTGTTCTGGAGTCTTCTGTTCTGGAGTCTTCTGTTCTGGAGTCTTCTGTTCTGGAGTGTTCTGTTCTGGAGTGTTCTGTTCTGGAGTGTTCTGTTTTGGAGTGTTCTGTTCTGGAGTGTTCTGTTCTGGAGTGTTCTGTTTTGGAGTGTTCTGTTCTGGAGTGTTCTGTTTTGTTGTCATGTTGTGCTGCTACCATGTTGTTGTCATGTTGTTGTCATGTTGTTGTCATGTTGTGCTGCTACCATGTTGTTGTCATGTTGTTGTCATGTTGTTGTCATGTTGTGCTGCTACCATGTTGTTGTCATGTTGTGCTGCTACCATGTTGCTGTCATGTTGTGCTTCTACCATGTTGTTGTCATGTTGTGCTGCTACCATGTTGTTGTCATGTTGTGCTGCTACCATGTTGTGCTGCTACCATGTTGTGCTGCTACCATGTTATTGTCATGTTGTTGTCATGTTGTTGTCATGCTGTGCTGCTACCATGTTGTTGTCATGTTGTTGTCATGTTGTGCTGCTACCATGTTGTTGCCATGTTGTTGTCATGTTGTGCTGCTACCATGTTGTTGTCATGTTGTGCTGCTACCATGTTGTTGTCATGTTGTGCTGCTACCATGTTGTCATGTTGTTGTCATGTTGTTGTCATGTTGTGCTGCTACCATGTTGTCATGTTGTTGTCATGTTGTGCTGCTACCATGTTGTTGTCATGTTGTGCTGCTACCATGTTGTTGTCATGTTGTTGTCATGTTGTGCTGCTACCATGTTGTCATGTTGTTGTCATGTTGTGCTGCTACCATGTTGTTGTCATGTTGTGCTGCTACCATGTTGTTGTCATGTTGTGCTGCTACCATGTTGTCATGTTGTTGTCATGTTGTTGTCATGTTGTGCTGCTACCATGTTGTCATGTTGTGCTGCTACCATGTTGCTGTCATGTTGTGCTGCTACCATGTTGTTGTCATGTTGTGCTGCTACCATGTTGTCATGTTGTGCTGCTACCATGTTGTGCTGCTACCATGTTGTTGTCATGTTGTTGCCATGTTGTTGTCATGTTGTTGTCATGTTGTGCTGCTACCATGATGTTGTCATGTTGTTGTCATGTTGTTGTCATGTTGTGCTGCACATTAAAAACACCATCATGTTGGACATTAAAAACACCAGCATTATTCCCATGCATAATAGTGTGTTTTTTAACCTTTATTTAACTAGGCAAGTCAGTTAAGAACAAATTCTTATTTACAATGAAGGCCCACCAGAAGGCAAAAGCCCTCCTGCGGGGACGGGGACTAGGATTAAAAATGAATAAAAATATAGGATAAAACACACATCACGACAAGAGAGACACCACACTACATAAAGAGACCTAAGACAACAACATAGCAAGGCAGCAACACATGACAACACAACATGGCAGCAGCACAACATGGTAGCAGCACAAAACATGGTACAAACATTATTGGGCACAGACAACAGCACAAAGGTAGAGACAGCAATACATCACACAAAGCAGCCTCAACTGTCAGTAAGAGTGTCCATGATTGAGTCTTTGAATGAAGATATAAAACTGTCCAGTTTTACTGTTTTCTGCAGCTCGTTCCAGTTGCTAGACATTGAAGTGACGTCTGTGTCTCTGTTGAAGGTTGTAGGTCTTCCAGCAGGACAACAACCCTGAACTCAAATCAAATCTGGAGTGTTCTGTTCTGGAGTGTTCTGTTCTGGAGTCTTCTGTTCTGGAGTCTTCTGTTCTGGAGTGGCCAGCGAAGAGTCCTGGAGCCTCATGTATCAATATTGTGTAGAAACTATTATATATATTATATATATATATATATTCCAAATACTACTTTCGAATGGAATTTAGAATGTTTGTAGGCATAGAAAAGGTGTGATTTGTCAAACAACCCTACGAGTGTCACAGCACACTGGTAGGAGATAACCATTAATAAAATACAAATTGTTCTGAGCTTCAGTGCTACTGCACCACCTTGGCTATTTGCATTTCGAAATGCCCCTAATTAACCATATATGGTCAAAATCATCCCTTTGATAAAGCCCACGGGGGAAATATACAACACCGTACCATGAAATATGACACAATCAACAACAAAAAAAGCGATGAAAAAATAAAACTTTTCAGAGACTGAAATAGAGGTGCTCGTGTCAAAGTTTGAGTACAACTTGAGTACAGCTTTAATTTGTCTCCGTTGTGGCTTAAGAACACAGAGAGATGAACCAATAAGAACACAGAGAGATTAACCAATAAGAACACAGAGAGATTAACCAATAAGAACACAGAGAGATTAACCAATAAAAACACAGAGAGATGAACCAATAAGAACACAGAGAGATTAACCAATAAGAACACAGAGAGATTAACCAATAAGAACACAGAGAGATTAACCAATAAGAACACAGAGAGATTAGCCAGTAAGAACACAGAGAGAGGACTATTATAACTCAAGTTGCTTTAGCAAGAAGGTAAATATACGTTGAATGAGTAGACAACACTCCTCAATAAGCCATCCACCCTCAACAGCTTCCTCCTGTAAGGGTATAGGCAACACACTGCTGTTCTGCAGAACTGAATGAGTCGTGAGTCATGGCCACACATTCAGCAGCATCTTCTGCTCATATTTGGGAACCCATTGATGACATCATGTCAAAGAAACCCCTCTTTGACTTCAACCTGTTGTGTGATGGCGTCTATGGCAGTGTGGCAAAATGTTCCAACAGAGCAGATCAGACATCTCTCCTTCCATTTCAAAATGTATTATCTCTTAGTCTTTTAACAGTATTTACAGAATGGATTACCTTTCACACGTGCCTCTAATGTAACAAATTACTGGACTTTATACAGATTGTAATCGTTAGAAATGCATTGATGCGGTCAAATTATATATAGCCTGTCAAGTTATGGAAATACAAATGAAAACTAAAAATATTTTCCTTATTACTCTCACAATGTCAGACAGACATTCTCAACAGATATTTCCCCATTCTACGCTTGACAAGAAGTTCCCTCAGTCCACCACGTGGCACTGTGGTTACACATGGTAATGGCTGTGCGTTTAATTTACCCTCTCTCTCTCAACCAAACGTTCATGTAGATAAATCTCACGCTTTAGCGTGGAAATTATCCCACGCATTTGGTTTAACGCACAGATTTGTATAAACGAGGCCCCAGATCTGAATCACATCCGTAACCTATTGTGAGATCTGAAAACAGCAGTTGGTGATAAACTAGAGTCCTGTCCAGGGGAAGTACTTGTACATCAAGCTGCCTCACTACAGGAACAGGAGATTGGCTCCTGTTACTATGAGCTGTTCGGGATCAGACAAGCCAAGGCTCCTGTTACTATGAGCTGTTCTGGATCAGACAAGCCAAGGTTCCTGTTACTATGAGCTGTTCTGGATCAGATAAGCCAAGGCTCCTGTTACTATGAGCTGTTCTGGATCAGACAAGCCAAGGCTCCTGTTGCTATGAGCTGTTCGGCCTCCGACCGCAAGATACTACAGAGGGTAGTGCGTACGGCCCAGTACATCACAAGGCAAGTGGTACCGAAGTGCCAAGTCGAGGACAAAAAGGCTTCTCAATAGTTTTTACCCGCAAGCCATAAGACTCCTGAACAGGTTATCAAATGGCTACCCGGACTATTTGCATTGTGTGCCCCCCCCCCAAACCTCTATTTTACGCTGCTGCTACTCTCTGTTTATCATATATGCATAGTCACTTAAACCATATCTACATGTACATACTACCTCAATTAGCCAGACTAACAGGTGCCTGTATGTAGCCTCGCCACTGTTATTTTTTACTGTTGTTTTTATTTCTTTACTTATCTATTGTTCACCTAATACATATTTTTTACTTAAAAACCACACTGTTGGTTAGTAAGTAAGTAAGCATTTCACTGCAAGGTCTACACCTGTTGCACGTAACAAATAAACTTTGATTTGTTCTGGATCATACAAGACAAGGCTCCTGTTTCTATGAGCTGTTCTGGAAGGCTACTTACTTATATAATAATTTACATTTTGTAAATAATATAATGAACAACATCATAGGGTTGATAATTTTGCATTCAATCAATCGAGGCTAATAAGAAGGAAAAAAATACATATTTAAAAATATTTTATCTGATTTTAGACATGATCAGGTCTCCAGATAAAAGAACAAAAACAAAACTAAAGGTGTTTTTTTAATGATTTCATATAAACAATACGATTTCATTTGGCATGAACAAAAACACTAATTCTCAGTCAAAAACATAAGTCAGAACACAGCCTCTCTATTCTCTCATGTGATTTCAGGTCCTCTGACTGGGAAAATGTCTTTCCACAATGAGAGCAGTGGTAGGTCTTCTCCTCCTGTGTATGTATCCTCTGATGTGATTTCAGGTTCCCCAACTGAGTAAAACTCTTTCCACAGTGGGAGCATTGGTAGGGCTTTTCTCCTGTGTGTGTCCTCTCATGCTTTGTCAGGCCTTCTAACCACCTAAAACTCTTTCCACAGTGGGAACAGTGGTAGGACTTTTCTTCTGTGTGTATTCTCTCATGTGACTTCAGGCTTCCTAACCAGGTAAAAGTAATTCCACAGTGGGAGCAGCGGTAAGGCTTCTCTCCAGAGTGTATTCTCTTATGTATTTTCAGGCTCCCTAACTGACTAAAACTCCTTCCACACTGGGAACATTGGAAAGGCTTTTCTCCTGTGTGTGTCCTCTCATGCTCTTTTAGGTTTCGTAACTTAGTAAAACTCTTTCCGCAGTGGGAGCAGTGATGTCGTTTGGCTGGTTTGGGCATCTCTGGGCCTGCTTCCCCTGAAGGACTCTTCCTGCTGTCAGAGGGAGAGTCTGGTCTTTCTCCTGCCAAAGACAAACATATTATTTAGTTAAACAAACAGAGGCCTGAATGAAACCTCCACATGATAAAACTGTCTTCCTTTGAGGTTTAATCTAGACTAGATCCCCCCCCCCCTACATTCCTCAATAACACAAGGTCAGTTTTCACAACATTACACCATTAAACGTAAACTTGGTGAGATAAAAAAAAAAAAATGATGTAGAGCTTCAAATCTAATCTTGTTCTCATGGGTGTCATGTTTTGGTCGAAAAATGTACTAAATGGTCATAAAATTTACATTTCGACCTCCAAGTTGAACCACAAAGATGGTTGGAGGTCCACACATCAGAGAATGTTGAACATGAATGGGAATATCAGCTGTTTTAAATTATACTGTCAACCCTCCATAAGAAACCTGTTGGAAATCATAAAAATTAAACAGAATAGAGAGGACCTTTCAAGTTGACATTCAACGGTTGGACGGACCAGCGGCCATCTTTGTGGTAGTAATTAGAAGTTAAAATGTAAATTTCATTACAATTTCAATGATGTTGTCACGACTTCTACCGAAGGTAACTCCTCTCCCTGTTCAGGCGGCGCTCGGCGGTCGGTGTCGCCGGTTTACTAGCCGCCAACGGGTCCCTTTTTCCTTTTCTGTTTGTTTTGTCTGTGATCCTTTTCACACCTGGTTTCATTTGCATTTATTTCTGTGTGTATATAGGGCACCTGTTGCCTGCCTTAGTTCGTGCGGGATTAAGCTTGTGTGTATTTCCGACACATTACACTGCACCTATCATACTACTATGTCTGACCCTGTAAAACAACACCTATCATATTACTATGTCTGACCCTGTAAAACAACACCTATCATACTACTATGTCTGACCCTGTAAAACAACACCTATCATACTACTATGGCTGACCCTGTAAAACAACACCTATCATACTACTATGACTGACCCTGTAAAACAACACCTATCATACTACTATGACTGACCCTGTTAAACAACACCTATCATACTACTATGACGGACCCTGTAAAACAACACCTATCATACTACTATGACTGACCCTGTTAAACAACACCTATCATACTACTATGACTGACCCTGTAACACAACACATTACACTGCACCTATCATACTACTATGGCTGACCCTGTAAAACAACACCTATCATACTACTATGACTGACCCTGTAAAACAACACATTACACTGCACCTATATGGTGTTTTTGTATATTATTAGCAGATGTCCAAAGGAAAGCATGTGTTGATTGATTAGTGCAGATATGTAATGAGAATGAATTTAAAGCATATCACCAGACTGCAATACAAAGAGGAGCTGCACGCAAGGTATTCTAATCTCATTGAAAATGGCGAGGGGGGGGGACCCCAGAATAATCATTTCTGTTTGTAAAGAAATTAGTTCAACCACCACATTCACATTGACAAACCCCAACTTCTGTCTCTGAAATGGTCCATAATATGAGGTCAACTACCTGCCCCCTCGGACCCTGTTCCCACAGGCCTCCATCTTCTCAGTCCATAATATGAGGTCAACTACCCTGCCCCCTCGGACCCTGTTCCCACAGGCCTCCATCTTCTCAGTCCATAATATGAGGTCAACTACCCTGCCCCCCTCGAACCCTGTTCCCACAGGCCTCCATCTTCTCAGTCCATAATATGAGGTCAACTACCCTGCCCCCTCGGACCCTGTTCCCACAGGCCTCCATCTTCTCAGTCCATAATATGAGGTCAACTACCTGCCCCCTCGGACCCTGTTCCCACAGGCCTCAATCTTCTCAGTCCATAATATGAGGTCAACTACCTGCCCCCTCGGACCCTGTTCCCACAGGCCTCCATCTTCTCAGTCCATAATATGAGGTCAACTACCCTGCCCCCTCGCCCCGTTCCCACAGGCCTCCATCTTCTCAGTCCATAATATGAGGTCAACTACCCTGCCCCCTCGGACCCTGTTCCCACAGGCCTCCATCTTCTCAGTCCATAATATGAGGTCAACTACCTGCCCCCTCGGACCCTGTTCCCACAGGCCTCCATCTTCTCAGTCCAACTGGAGTGGTACAGTAAGGACCGTTGAACAAGTTGGAAGAAGCTGAACTCCCAGAGGAGTAACACTGGGAGGGTCAGTTATCACGGTCAAGTCATGTTGACAGAGTTGTTGTGAAGATGGGGCAGATGTATGTCTGTTATAATAAAAATATATGTTCTGCGTTTTTTTGGACACACACAAAAAAATCCACTGTACTAGTTGTTCAGGCTGTGGTCTTGTCCTGTCTTGATTACTGTCTGGTAATAGGGTGAGGCGCAGCAAAGAAAGTTGGCTGTAGGCTGTAGGCTGTAGGCTGTAGGCTGTAGGCTGTAGGCTGTAGGCTGTAGCCTGTTGGCTGTAGGCTGTAGGCTGTAGGCTGTTGGCTGTAGCCTGTAGCCTGTAGCCTGTAGCCTGTAGCCTGTAGCCTGTTGGCTGTTGGCTGTAGGCTGTAGCCTGTTGGCTGTAGGCTGTAGGCTGTTGGCACCTTTCATGAATAGTGATTCTAGAGGATGTGACGCAGCAGTAATCTGGTCAAGACCCATAGAGATGGCTGCCATGTATACTTTCAATGTAGATAAGGATCTCCCTGCAGCCGTCAGCTCCTGGAGGACATCCCTGCAGCCATCAGCTCCTTGAGGATCTCCCTGCAGCCATCAGCTCCTGGAGGACTTCCCTGCAGCCATCAGCTCCTGGAGGACCTCCCTGCAGCCATCAGCTCCTGGAGGACTTCCCTGCAGCCATCAGCTCCTGGAGGACATCCCTGCAGCCATCAGCTCCTGGAGGACCTCCCTGCAGCCATCAGCTCCTGGAGGATCTCCCTGCAGCCATCAGCTCCTAGAGGACTTCCCTGCAGGCGTCAGCTCCTGGAAGACCTCCCTGCAGCCATCAGCTCCTGGAGGACATCCCTGCAGCCATCAGCTCCTGGAGGACATCCCTGCAGCCATCAGCTCCTGGAGGACTTCCCTGCAGCCATCAGCTCCTGGAGGATCTCCCTGCAGCCATCAGCTCCTGGAGGACATCCCTGCAGCCATCAGCTCCTGGAGGACTTCCCTGCAGCCATAAGCTCCTGGAGGAAAGTCAAAAAGACAAAGTGGGCAGGAAGATGGTGATTCTGCACAGTTGACACATTCCACTTGGAGGAATACAGGGTTTGCGTAGAGGATGCCATGGGTGGAGGAACTGTATCAATTACCAGGGAAGGGCAACCCTGCAGCGGTCATGTTCAGGAGCCACACCCACAACTTCAGTATTAAAGTGCTGAGAGGGTTTTGGGGTGCCAAAGCTTGCCTTTCTCTTGTTTTGTTTAATTTATTTAACCTTTATTTAACCAGGTAGGCTAGTTGAGAACAAGTTCTCATTTACAACTGCGACCTGGCCAAGATAAAGCAAAGCGACACAAACAACACAGAGTTACACATGGAATAAACAAACGTACAGTCAATAACACAATAGAAAAAAATATTTGTACATTGTGTGCAAATGTAGTAAGATTATGGAGGTAAGGCAATAAATAGGCCGTAGTGGAGGAATAATTACAATTTAGAAATTAAACACTGAAGTGATAGATGTGCAGAAGATGAATGTGCAAGTAGAGATACTGGGGTTTAAAGGAGCAAAAAAACAAAATAACAATATGAGGATGAGGTAGTTGGGTGGGCTATTTACAGATGGGCTGTGTACAGGTGCAATGATCGGTAAACTGTCACAAACCTGTCACAAATTTTTGTGATAAGAGGTCTGTTTCGATGAGGGAGTTCCCATGGTTGGGAGCCCAATGGTACAGCATGGACTGCAGCGGCTAGGTGGAGCCCAATGATACAGCATGGACTGCAGCGGCTAGGTGGACTCCAATGGTACAGCATGGACTGCAGCGGCTAGGTGGAGCACAGTGATACAGCATGGACTGCAGCAGCTAGGTGGAGCACAATGGTACAGCATGGACTGCAGAAGCTAGGTGGACTCCAATGGTACAGCATGGACTGCAGCGGCTAGGTGGACTCCAATGGTACAGCATGGACTGCAGCAGCCAGGTGGAGCCCAATGGTACAGCATGGACTGCAGCGGCTAGGTGGAGCCCAATGGTACAGCACGGACTGCAGCAGCTAGGTGGACTCCAATGGTACAACATGGACAGCAGCTAGGTGGACTCCAATGGTACAGCATGGACTGCAGCAGCTAGGTGGAGCCCAATGGTACAGCATGGACTGCAGCGGCTAGGTGGAGCCCAATGGTACAGCATGGACTGCAGCAGCTAGGTGGACTCCAATGGTACAGCATGGACTGCAGCAGCTAGGTGGAGCCCAATGGTACAGCATGACTGCAGCGGCTAGGTGGAGCCCAATGGTACAGCATGGACTGCAGCGGCTAGGTGGACTCCAATGGTACAGCATGGACTGCAGCAGCTAGGTAGACTCCAATGGTACAGCATGGACTGCAGCGGCTAGGTGGACTCCAATGGTACAGCATGGACTGCAGCAGCTAGGTGGACTCCAATGGTACAGCATGGACTGCAGCTTGAATGTTGAAAGGCAATTTGTCAACGATACCTCTCTTTTCTGGAGAAAGTGTTGCTCGTATGATTTGAGTGTGCAGTGTTGGGTACAGAGAGCTCTTTCCCAAGTTCATTGTTAGTCCGTCCCACCCTGCACCATATTAGCCCATCGTCTAAGTAGCTCAGGACCCTGACTCCTGCTCGGAGAAGGGGAGGGGGGGGGGGCTAGCGCTTCGCTTAACAAGGCAGATGTCAGGTATTTCCTGTGCGCCGGTAGAATGGGAATACGGTGAATCAATAGTTCTGTTGTACTGACTGAAGGACGGTTTTGATTGGCTGTATTTTGAAGGGCTGGCAGATTCAAGCACTGTGGTGCAGAGGGTTCTCTGTAGTGCTGTGGTGCAGAGGGTTCTCTGTAGTGTTGTGGTGTAGAGGGTTCTCTGTAGTGTTGTGGTGTAGAGGGTTCTCTGTAGTGTTGTGGTGCAGAGGGTTCTCTGTAGTGTTGTGGTGCAGAGGGGTTCTCTGTAGTGTTGTGGTGCAGAGGGTTCTCTGTAGTGTTGTGGTGTAGAGGGGTTCTCTGTAGTGTTGTGGTGCAGAGGGTTCTCTGTAGTGTTGTGGTGCAGAGGGTTCTCTGTAGTGTTGTGGTGTAGAGAGTTCTCTGTAGTGTTGTGGTGCAGAGGGTTCTCTGTAGTGTTGTGGTGCAGAGGGGTTCTCTGTAGTGTTGTGGTGCAGAGGGTTCTCTAATGTTGTGGTGCAGAGGGTTCTCTGTAGTGTTGTGGTGCAGAGGGGTTCTCTGTAGTGTTGTGGTGTAGAGGGGTTCTCTGTAGTGTTGTGCTGCAGAGGGTTCTCTGTAGTGTTGTGGTGCAGAGGGGTTCTCTGCAGTGTTGTGGTGCAGAGGGTTCTCTATAGTGTTGTGGTGCAGAGGGGTTCTCTGTAGTGTTGTGGTGCAGAGGGTTCTCTGTAGTGTTGTGGTGCAGAGGGTTCTCTGTAGTGTTGTGGTGCAGAGGGGTTCTCTGTAGTGTTGTGGTGCAGAGGGTTCTCTGTAGTGTTGTGGTGCAGAGGGTTCTCTGTAGTGTTGTGGTGCAGAGGGTTCTCTGTAGTGTTGTGGTGCAGAGGGGTTCTCTGTAGTGTTGTGGTGCAGAGGGTTCTCTATAGTGTTGTGGTGCAGAGGGTTCTCTGTAGTGTTGTGGTGTAGAGGGTTCTCTGTAGTGTTGTGGTGCAGAGGGTTCTCTGTAGTGTTGTGGTGTAGAGGGTTCTCTGTAGTGTTGTGGTTCAGAGGGTTCTCTGTAGTGTTGTGGTGCAGAGGGTTCTCTGTAATTGCTGTGGTGCAATGGGGAGGT
This sequence comes from Salvelinus fontinalis, assembly GCF_029448725.1. Classification (NCBI taxonomy): domain Eukaryota; kingdom Metazoa; phylum Chordata; class Actinopteri; order Salmoniformes; family Salmonidae; genus Salvelinus; species Salvelinus fontinalis. Next base: position 129,589 of record NW_026600271.1, read on the forward strand.
GGCCTCCATATGGTGTGCCTCTGCCCCTTGGGCGATGCTGCTCTCCACCTCTTCGGTAGGACTGAGAGTGTTTGTTCCTCCACTCATGAGCAGGTGCAGCATGAGTCTGGGTTTCTTGGCATCCCAGTTGTGGCCCTAAAGTCTTCGAAAGTCAAGTGAACAAACAGATCACCGACCATTTCGAATCCCACCGTACCTTCTCCGCTGTGCAATCCGGTTTCCGAGCTGGTCACGGGTGCACCTCAGCCACGGCAAGGTCCTAAACGATATCATAACCGCCATCAATAAAAGACAGTACTGTTCAGCCGTCTTCATCGACCTGGCCAAGGCTTTCGACTCTGTCAATTATCTTATTTTCATCGGCAGACTCAACAGCCTTGGTTTCTCTTACTGCCTCGCCTGGTTACTCTTACTGCCTCGACTGCCTCGCCTGGTTCACTAACTACTTATCAGGTGGACTCCAATGGGGCGGCAGGTTAGCCTAGTGGTTAGAGCGTTGGGCTAGTAACCGAAAGGTTGAAAGTTCAAATCCCCGATGTGACAAGGTACAAATCTGTCGTTCTGCCCCTGAACAAGGCAGTTAACCCACTGTTCCTAGGCCGTCATTGAAAAAAAGAATTTGTTCTTCACTGACTTGCCTAGTTAAATAAAGGTTAAATGTAAGTCGCTCTGGATAAGAGCGTCTGCTAAATGACGTAAATGTATCAGATAGAGTTCAGTGTGTCAATCAGAGTGCCTGTTGTCTTGACCTCTGGCAGTCTCTATGAGGGTGCCACAGTGTTCAATTCTCGAGCCGACTCCTTTTCTCTGAATATATCAATGATGTTGCTCTAGCTGCTGGGGATTCTCTGATCCACCTCTACGCAGACGACACCATTCTGTATACATCTGGCCCTTCTTTGGACACTGTGTTATTAACAAACCTCCAAACGAGCTTCAACACCATACAACACTCCTTCCGTGGCCTCCAACTGCTCTTAAACGCTAGTAAAACTAAATGCGTCCTCTTCAACCGATTGTTGTTCGCACCCGCCCGACTAGCACTACCCTTGGCAATTCTGACTTAGAATATGTGGACAACTACAAATACCTAAGTGTCTGGCTAGACTGTAAACTCTCCTTCCAGACTCACATTAAGCATCTCCAATCCAAAATTAAATCTAGAATCAACTTCCTATTTCGCAACAAAGCCTCCTTTAACTCATGCTGCTAAACATACCCTCGTAAAATCCCATATACCACTGCTCTCGTATACTACCCACCGCTGCGACCTGTACACTCTGGTTGGCTGGTCCTCGCTACATATTCGTCGCCAAACCCACTGGCTCCAGGTCATCTATACGCCTTTGCTAGGTAAAGCCCCGCCTTATCTCAGCTCACTGGTCACCATAGCAACACCCACCAGTAGCACGCGCTCCAGCGGGCATATTTTCACTGGTCATCCACAAAGCCAACACCTCATTTGGCCGCCTTTTGGAGACTTATATCTCCCTCACCAACTTTAAGCATCAGATGTCAGAGCAGCTTCCCGATCGCTGCAGCTGTACACAGCCCATCTGTAAATAGCCCATCCAACCAACTGCCTCATCCCCATATTTGTTTTTGTTTTTCTGCTCTTTTGCACACCAGTATTTCTACTTGCACATCCTCATCTGCAGATCTATCACTCCAGTGTAAATTGCTAAATTGTAATTACTTCGCCACTAATGGCCTATTTATTGCCTTACCTCCTTACTCCATTTGCACACACTGTATGCAGATTTTTCTATTGTGTTATTGACTGTACGTTTGTTTATCCCATGTGTAACCCTGTGTTGTTTTTTGTCGCACTGCTTTGCTTTATCTTGGCCAGGTCGCAGTTGTAAATGAGAACTTGATCTCAACTGGCCACCTGGTTAAATAAAACATAAAAATAAACAACAGTTACATTTTCACCTTCTAGGTCCTCAATCTAAACTTCCTGAGTAGCATTAACACGTCCAATTTGAATGAGATCTGCTGATTATTCCAGCAGTGGGGCGTATTCCTTGTTAAATGTAAGATTAAATAAATCAAATAACTGCGGTATATCCACTCCAGTCAGCAGATGGCGATGTGTTTTTTTTTCCAGGCCATGCTGCCAGTGTGACGTGTAATCTAGTGGATGGGACGCTTTTTCATCAACAACAGCGAGTCAGTCACTTCAGTAGCTTGCTAGGCGACATAGCCTAAACGTTCAAGCTTTTTAGACTATTTCAGTGCGTATTTGCCTATGTGTTTTAAACATACTTCCGTTTTATAGCTAGTTGCCACATTTATTTTCATATTTACATTGTTAGTCAGGCAGATGCCTTAAATTTGCCTAGCGCTAGCCTAGTCGCTAATGCTAACTAGCTAGCTAACATCCCCGACCATGAGTTCACTATTCTACTCTCCTCACGCTAAAGAAGAGGTCTACTGGACGGAGAAAGAGGGTCTGTGGCTGAACATTGTCGAGAAAGAGGAGAAGGAAGAAGAGGATGTCACAGTAAAACAAGAAGTAGAGAATGAGGCTGTTACCCTGAAAGAAGAAGAGAAAGACGTTACAGTGAAAGAAGAGGAAGATGCCGTTTTTGGAGTGGAGGGAGAGATAACTGTCACATTGAAGGAGGAGAAGGAAGAACAAGAACAGGAGGAGGAGACAGGCGATCTGATTAAGACCAGTAAGTACTGTCTTAAAAACAGGAGCACAAACTATTGATGAACTGATGCTTGGTTTTAAAGCAGCGTTCTACTGAATGTTGATGCTTGAATATGTTATTATTTAATGGAGGAATTGATAACTACACTGTAAGATGTGTATACCACCAAAGAGCGGGTCACCAACAAAACCTTAACAATGGATTAGCAAATTCACAACTTTAATGTCACTCAGAATTGACAAACAATATATAAATGACAGGGGATGTGTGTTGCTATAGTAACCACGGGGAGTGGTGTGTGTTGCTATAGTAACCCGTGGGGGGTGATGTGTGTTGCTATAGTAACCCGTGGGGGTGATGTGTGTTGCTATAGTAACCCATGTGGGGGTGATGTGTGTTGCTATAGTAACCCGTGTGGGGGTGATGTGGGTTGCTATAGTAACCCGTGGGGGAAGTGAACACCCAGACAGTGGACATCTTTGAAAACAAAACCAGGAAGCTACTTCATCGTTACCCAGAAAGGATTTGATGTTGAGATTAAAAACGGCTGCATTGGCCCTTTAATGTAAGACACATACGGCTTCTTATGTGTTTTATTTATCCAACATAACTACCTTACCGTGAATGATTTATATTAGAATAGTCAACAAAAAATAAAATAAACTTAGACTACATACATCCTTCTAGCTGACCACCGATGTTCATTGCAATTCTTGTAAGTTAAATTAGGTTATGAGAGTTTTATTAAAAAATTTGACTGTGTGAAAGACCACATTTAATTAATATCCAACTTTTAACCTCTGAAATATAGCTAATGGGTTTGCTAATGTTGTTAGTTTAACGTAGTTGCTAAATGTTGACTGAACTGCTTAGTAACCAAAAAGGAAATAAATTGTGAGTGTTAGATAATACATATCACGAAAACAGATGAATGTTGTCAAGCTATAGACAGATAATAGAGCTCAGCCTATAAACATGACATTATCTATTATTATAGAGCTCTGCTCAGTCTAAAACATGACATTATCTATTATTATAGAGCTCTGCTCAGCCTAAAACAATACATTATCTATTATTATAGAGCTCTGTTCAGCCTAAAACATGACATTATCTATTATTATAGAGCTCTGCTCAGCCTAAAACATGACATTATCTATTATTATAGAGCTCTGCTCAGCCTATAAACATGACATTATCTATTATTATAGAGCTCTGTTCAGCCTAAAACATGACATTATCTATTATTATAGAGCTCTGCTCAGCCTAAAACATGACATTATCTATTATTATAGAGCTCTGCTCAGCCTATAAACATGACATTATCTATTATTATAGAGCTCTGTTCAGCCTATAAACATGACATTATCTATTATTATAGAGCTCTGCTCAGCCTATAATTATGACATTATCTATTATTATAGAGCTCTGCTCAGCCTATAAACATGACATTATCTATTATTATAGAGCTCTGCTCAGCCTGTAAACATGACATTATCTATTATTATAGAGCTCTGCTCAGCCTATAATTATGACATTATCTATTATTATAGAGCTCTGTTCAGCCTATAAACATGACATTATCTATTATTATAGAGCTCTGTTCAGCCTGTAAACATGACATTATCTATTATTATAGAGCTCTGCTCAGCCTATAAACATGACATTATCTATTATTATAGAGCTCTGTTCAGCCTATAAACATGACATTATCTATTATTATAGAGCTCTGCTCAGCCTATAAACATGACATTATCTATTATTATAGAGCTCTGCTCAGCCTAAAAACATGACATTATCTATTATTATAGAGCTCTGTTCAGCCTGTAACCATGACATTATATATTATTATAGAGCTCTGCTCAGCCTATAAACATGACATTATCTATTATTATAGAGCTCTGCTCAGCCTATAAACATGAGATTATCTATTATTATAGAGCTCTGTTCAACCTGTAAACATTATATATTATAGAGCTCTGCTCAGCCTGTAAACATGACATTATCTATTATTATAGAGCTCTGCTCAGCCTATAATTATGACATTATCTATTATTATAGAGCTCTGCTCAGCCTATAAACATGACATTATCTATTATTATAGAGCTCTGCTCAGCCTGTAAACATGACATTATCTATTATTATAGAGCTCTGCTCAGCCTATAATTATGACATTATCTATTATTATAGAGCTCTGCTCAGCCTATAAACATGACATTATCTATTATTATAGAGCTCTGCTCAGCCTATAAACATGACATTATCTATTATTATAGAGCTCTGCTCAGCCTGTAAACATGACATTATCTATTATTATAGAGCTCTGTTCAGCCTGTAAACATGACATTATCTATTATTATAGAGCTCTGCTCAGCCTATAAACATGACATTATCTATTATTATTATTAGGGCGGCCACCAAGTTTTTATTGATGGAATGTTCTGAAAACTGACTTCAGGTTTTTGAGGAATCTAGCCTCACAGGAAGACAGTTTTATTTTATGGAGGTTTAATTCAGTTCTCTGTTTAGTATTTAACTAAATACTCTGTTTGTCTTTGGTAGGAGAGGGACCAGACTCTCACTCTGACAGCGGGAAGAGTCCTTCAGGGGAACCAGACCCAGAGACCTCCAAACCAGCAAGACAACACCTCTGTTCCCAGTGTGAAAAGAGTTTTAAGTGTTAAGGAACCTGAAAGTACATGAGAGAACGCACACAGGAGAAAACCCTTACGATTGCTCCCGCTGTGGAAAGAGTTTTACCAAGTTAGGGAACCTAAAAGAGCATGAGAGGACACACACAAGAGAAAAGTGTTTCCAATGTTCCCAGTGTGGAAAGAGGTTTACCCAGTTACGGTACCTGAAACAACATGGAGAAATACACACAGAAGATAGGAAGACCTACCACTGCTCTCAGTGTGGAAAGATATTTACTGGGTTAGGGAACCTGAAAATACACATGAGAATACATTCTGGAGAGAAGCCGTACCACTGTTCCCACTGTGCAAAGAGTTTTACTCAGTTAGTTAGCCTGAAGGAGCATGAGAGAATACACACAGGAGAAAAGCCTTACCACTGTTCCAATTGTGAAAAGAGTTTTACTCATCGAGGAAGCCTGAAAGCGCATGAGAGAATACACTCAGGAGAAAAACTTTACCAATGTTCCCGTTGTGAAAAGAGTTTTACCCGGTTTGGGAGCTTGAAAAGGCATGAGAGGGGACACACTGGAGAGAAGCCTTATCACTGTTCCCACTGTGGAAGGAATTTTAGGTGTTATGCGAGCCTGAAGGAGCATGAGAGAATACACACAGGAGAAAAGCCTTACCACTGTTCTAATTGTGAAAGAGTTTTACCCATTGAGGGAGCCTGAAAGCGCATGAGAGAATACACACAGGAGAAAAACCTTTCCAATGTTCCCAGTGTGAAAAGAGTTTTAGGTGGTCAGGGAGTCTGAAAAAGCATGAGAGAATACACACAGGAGAAAAACCTTTCCAACATACTAATACACAGGAGGAGACAACATACCACTGCTCTCATTGTGAAAAGACATTTTCCCAGTCAGAGGACCTGAAAACACATGAGAGAATAGAGAGGCTGTGTTCTGACTTATGTTTCTGACTGAGAATTTGTGTTTTTGTTCATGCTACATTAAATCAAGACATGATCATGTCGAAAATCGGATTAAATAGTAATAAAAATATTATGTTTTGATTATGAATTTCAGATTGATTGAATGCAAATGTAAACCCCTAAATGTTGTTCACTATATAATTGGGATATTTCAAACATGTTAATTATTAAATAGATTAATATTCGTATTTCTTCATTCAGATTGTCATTGTAAATGTGAATTGGTTCTCAGTTGACATCTCTGATTAAATAAAGGTGAAATTAAGTAAATGACATGTTATCTTTGGGAAGTCTATTTGATTCTAAGTTGGGACTAAAATAATATTTAGAAGATAAATACACAAGGCAGAGGACGAGAGGTCAATACAGTAATCAATGGAAATAGGGTTTTTCCTGTAATAGGGAATTATTGACCAATGGAAATAGTGTTTTTCTGTAACAGGGAATTATTGACCAATGTAAATAGTGTTTTTTCTGTAATACGGAAGTATTGACCAATGGAAATAGTGTTTTTCTGTAATAGGGAATTATTGACCAATGGAAATAGTGTTTTTTCTGTAACAGGGAATTATTGACCAATGGAAATAGTGTTTTTCCTGTAACAGGGAATTATTGACCAATGGAAATAGTGTTTTTCCTGTAACAGGGAATTATTGACCAATGGAAATAGGGTTTTTCCTGTAACAGGGAATTATTGACCAATGGTTCAGTGACATGGGAGGATGTAGAGGGACACTACCGTTCAACAGGTTGGGCTCACTTAGAAATGACCTTGTTTTTAAAAGAAAGCTATTTTTTGTCCATTAAAGTAACATAAAATTGATCAGAAATACAGTGTAGACATAGTTAATGTTGTAAATGACTATGTAACGGTGGTCCTCCTCCTCTTCAACCGAAAAGGAGGAGTAGTGATGGAACCAAGGCGCAGCGGGTTGTGAACACATAATTTATTTAAAGACAAGACGAAAAAACACGAACTTCACTATAACTAACAAAACAACAAACGGAGTAGACAGACCTGGACGACGAACTTACATTAAACACGAAGAACGCACGAACAGGGAAAATAGACTACACAAAATGACGATGTACAAAAACAAACCGAACAGTCCCGTATGGTGCGACAAACACTGACACAGGAGACAACCACCCACAACGAACACTGTGAAACAACCTACCTAAATATGACTCTCAATTAGAGGAACGCCAAACACCTGCCTCTAATTAAGAGCCATACCAGGCAACCCTAAACCAACATAGAAACAGACAACATAGAATGCCCACCCAAACTCACGTCCTGACCAACTAACACATACAACAAACTAACAGAAATAGGTCAGGAACGTGACAGACTATTGTAGCTGGAAACGGCAGATTTTTTATGGAATATCTGCATAGGCGTACAGAGGCCCAGCAACCATTACTCCTGTGTTCCAATGACACGTTGTGTTAGCTAATCCAATTTTATCATTTAAAAAAGGCTAATTGATCATTAGAAAATCATTTTGCAATTATGTTAGCACAGCTGAAAACTGTTGTCCTGATTAAACAAGCAATAAAACTGGCCTTCTTTAGACTAGTTGAGTATCTGGAGAAATGTAACCTCTCTAATTCATAGACAGGTGTTGTGGTTTTTTTCCCCACAAGTAGTTTTTTCCCCGGAGACTGTAGTGCCACTTTCTCAAAAGGAACATAAATGAGGTAGGAGGAGGGGTGTGTGTTTTACCAGGAGACCGGGGCCGATCTCGATGCCTTGCCTACGCACACTCTGCATGTGATGCTGTAGGAGGAGGGGTGTGTGTTTTACCAGGAGACCGGGGCCGATCTCGATGCCTTGCCTACGCACACTCTGCATGTGATGCTGTAGGAGGAGGGGTCTGTGTTTTACCAGGAGACCGGGGCCGATCTCGATGCCTTGCCTACGCACACTCTGCATGTGATGCTGTAGGAGGAGGGGTCTGTGTTTTACCAGGAGACCGGGGCCGATCTCGATGCCTTGCCTACGCACACTCTGCATGTGATGCTACCTTGCTGAAAAACCTCACAATTGTTGTCCAACAGATTTTGTCATGGAGTTTTCATTCAGTAGGGTTTAGAGTACATTTCATCTTAAGCCTTTTAAATACGGTTGAATACCTTTTAATTAGAATGTTGTTAACAGACTCTATAGAATACATGGAGAGAACAGAATCTAGTTCTAGAATCTAATCTATCATTTAAATGGAGAGAACAGAATCTAGTTCTAGAATCTAATCTATCAATTAAAGAAAGTCATCATCCGTCTCCAACTGATTTAAAAATACTCTGATCTTGTAGATTATTTAGGTACATTTTAGGGTTAGGAAAGTATGTATGAATCATAAATAACAATATTCATATAAGTCTACCCTAGTTCTTACTAATCATGGAAGTGTGATGACTACGGCCCAATCGTACATTTACATAAGTGTTCAGACCCTTTACTCAGTACTTTGTTGAAACACGATTGCAGCCTTGAGTCTTCTTGGGTATGTCGCTACAAGCTTGGCACACCTGTATTTGGGGCATTTCTCCAATTCTTCTCTGGAGATCCTCTCAAGCTCTGTTAGGTTGGATGGGGAGTGTCGCTGCACAGCTATTTTCATGTCTTTCCAGAGATGTTTGATCGGGTTCAAGTCCGGGCTCTGGCTGGGACACTCAAGGTCAACAGTGCAGTAATATCAAACAACTTCACAACAATACACACATCTAAAGGAATGGAATTAAAAAAATATACAAATTTAGGGGAGTAATGCCAGACTAAGATAGAGTAGAATAGGATAGAATACAGTATATACATATGAGATGAGTAATGCATAGACTAAGATACAGTAGAATAGGATAGAATACAGTATATACATATGAGATGAGTAATACATAGACTTAGATACAGTAGAATAGGATAGAATACAGTATATCAGGTGAGTAATGCAAAATATGTAAACATTATTAAAGTGACTAGTGTTCCATTTTTAAAATGGCTAGTGATTCCAAGTCTATGTATATAGGCAGCAGCCTCTGATGTGCTACTGATGGCTATTTAACAGTCTGATGGCCTTGAGATAGAAGCTGTTTTTCAGTCTCTCTGTCCCGGCTTTGATGTACCTGTACTGACCTCGCCTTCTGGATGATAGCGGGGTGAACAGGCAGTGGCTCGGGTGGATGTTGTCCTTGATGATATTTTTGGCCTTCCTGTGACATCGGGTCCTGTAGAGTTGCACCCCTTTTGAAAAAACCTACACTCGATCCCTCCGATGTCAACAACTACAGACCAGTATCCCTTCTTTCTTTTCTCTCCAAAACTCTTGAACGTGCCGTCCTTGGCCAGCTCTCCTGCTATCTCTCTCAGAATGACCTTCTTGATCCAAATCAGTCAGGTTTCAAGACTAGTCATTCAACTGAGACTGCTCTTCTCTGTATCACGGAGGTGCTCCGCACTGCTAAAGCTAACTCTCTCTCCTCTGCTCTCATCCTTCTAGACCTATCGGCTGCCTTCGATACTGTGAACCATCAGATCCTCCTCTCCACCCTCTCCGAGTTGGGCATCTCCGGCGCGGCCCACGCTTGGATTGCGTCCTACCTGACAGGTCGTTCCTACCAGGTGGCGTGGCGAGAATCTGTCTCCTCACCACGTGCTCTCACCACTGGTGTCCCCCAGGGCTCTGTTCTAGGCCCTCTCCTATTCTCGCTATACACCAAGTCACTTGGCTCTGTCATAACCTCACATGGTCTCTCCTATCATTGCTATGCAGAAGACACACAATTAATCTTCTCCTTTCCCCCTTCTGATGACCAGGTGGCGAATCGCATCTCTGCATGTCTGGCAGACATATCAGTGTGGATGACGGATCACCACCTCAAGCTGAACCTCGGCAAGACGGAGCTGCTCTTCCTCCCGGGGAAGTACTGCCCGTTCCATGATCTCGCCATCACGGTTGACAACTCCATTGTGTCCTCCTCCCAGAGCGCGAAGAACCTTGGCGTGATCCTGGACAACACCCTGTCGTTCTCAACTAACATCAAGGCGGTGGCCCGTTCCTGTAGGTTCATGCTCTACGACATCCGCAGAGTACGACCCTGCCTCACACAGGAAGCGGCGCAGGTCCTAATCCAGGCACTTGTCATCTCCCGTCTGGATTACTGCAACTCGCTGTTGGCTGGGCTCCCTGCCTGTGCCATTAAACCCCTACAACTCATCCAGAACGCCGCAGCCCGTCTGGTGTTCAACCTTCCCAAGTTCTCTCACGTCACCCCGCTCCTCCGCTCTCTCCACTGGCTTCCAGTTGAAGCTCGCATCCGCTACAAGACCATGGTGCTTGCCTACGGAGCTGTGAGGGGAACGGCACCTCAGTACCTTCAGGCTCTGATCAGGCCCTACACCCAAACAAGGGCACTGCGTTCATCCACCTCTGGCCTGCTCGCCTCCCTACCACTGAGGAAGTACAGTTCCCGCTCAGCCCAGTCAAAACTGTTCGCTGCTCTGGCACCCCAATGGTGGAACAAACTCCCTCACGACGCCAGGACAGCGGAGTCAATCACCACCTTCCGGAGACACCTGAAACCCCACCTCTTTAAGGAATACCTAGGATAGGATAAAGTAATCCTTCTGACCCCCCCCCCCCTTAAAAGATTTAGATGCACTATTGTAAAGTGGCTGTTCCACTGGATGTCATAAGGTGAATGCACCAATTTGTAAGTCGCTCTGGATAAGAGCGTCTGCTAAATGACTTAAATGTAAATGTAAATGTAGATGTCCTGGAGGGCAGGTAGTTTGCCCCCGGGGATGTTTTGGGCAAACCGCATCACCGGGGGGTGGGGTGCAGTTGAGGGCGGTGCAGTTGCCGTACCAGGCGGTGATACAGCCTGACAGGATGCTCTCAATTGTACACCTGTAAAAGTTTGTGAGGGTTTTAGGTGCCCAGACAAATTTCTTCAGCCTCCTGAGGTTGAAGAGTTGCTGTTGCGCCTTCTACACCACACTGTCTGTGTTTGGTGGACCATTTCAGTTTGTCAGTGATGTGTACGCCGAGGAACCTGAAGTTTTCCACCTTCTCCACTGCGGTCCCATCGATGTGGATAGGCTCCCTCTGCGGTTTCCTGAAGTCCACGATCATCTCCTTTGTTTTGTTGACGTTGGGCGAGAGGTTATTTTCCTGGCACCACACTCCCAGGGCCCTCACTTCCGCCCTGTAGGCTGTCTCATCATTGCTGGTAATCAGGCCTACTACTGTTGTGTTGTCTGCAAACTTAATGATTGAGGCTTGCGTGGCCACGCAGTCATGGGTGAACAGGAAGTACAGGAGGGGGCTGAGCACCCTTCCTTGTGGGTTTCAGCGAAGTGGAGGTGTTTTTTCCTACCTTCACCACCTGGGCGTGGCCCGTCAGGAAGTCCAGGACTCAGTTACACAGGGCGGGGTTCAGACCCAGGGCTTCAAGCTTAATGAAGAGCTTGGAGGGTACTATGGTGTTGAATGCTGAGCTATAGTCAATGAACAGCATTCTTATGTAGGTGATGGTGACGTGGATCTTTGGGGCGGTAATCAAATTGAAGTGGGTCTGGGGTGTCAGGTAAGGTGGAGGTGATATGATCCTTGACTAGTCTCTCAAAGCACTTCATGATGACGGAAGCAATAGTGTTTTAGTTCAGTTACCTTTGCTTTACGGGAGCGCAATGGTCTAAGGCACTGCATCTCAGTGCAAGAGGCGTCACTACAGTCCCTGGTTCGAATCCAGGCTGAATCACATCTGGCCGTGATTGGGAGTCCCATAGGGACGCACAATTGGCCCAGTATTGTCCGGGTTTGGCCGGGGTAGGCCGTTATTGTAAATAAGAATTTGTTCTTAACTGACTTGCCTAGTTAAATAAAAATATTGTGTGTAGATTGATGAGGAATATTTTCTATTTAATCCATTTTAGAATAAGGCTGTAAGGTAACAAAATGTGGGAAAAGTCAAGGGGTCTGAATACTTTCAGAATGCACTGTAAACTAAAGTTTTAAAAGTGAATTAAATACATTTAAAATGAACTTTATCTGAAAATAAAATATGATCCTCAACTGCGTTTCCCCTCCAGTCAGCAGACGGCGATGTGCGTCTTTCAGGCGACGCTGCCAGCGTGACGTATAATCTAGTGGACGGTTCTTCATAAACAGCTCGTCAACCACCTCGGTAGCTTGCTAGCCAACATAGCCGAAAGATTCAAGCTATTTATACGCTTTCGGTGTATATTAGCTGCTGTGTTTTAGACACACTTAGGTCGTATCTACTTGTTAACCTATTTAATTTTATATTACGTTATTTTGTATTAGTCAGCTATAGTAGCTGGCTGGTTTAGTTAGTACTAGCCTAGTCGCTAATGATAGCTAGCTAGCTAACATCCCTGAACATGAGCTCCCTAAACTTCTCCCCTCTTGTTAAAGAAGAGGCGGTCTGCTGGACGGAGAAAGAAGCTCTGGGGCTGAACATTGTCGTGAAAGAGGAGAAGGAAGAAGAGGGGGTCACAGTAAAACAAGAAGTAGAGGGTGAGGCTGTTACAGTGAAAGAAGAAGAGAAAGACGTTTCAGTGAAAGAAGAGGAAGACGCGTTCAGAGTGAAAGAGGAGGAGGATGTTACAGTAAAAGAAGAGGATGCAGTTTTTGGAGTGAAGAAGGAAGGGGAGATTACTGTCACATTGAAAGATGAAGAGGAGGAGATAGGAGATCTGATTAACACCAGTAAGTACCGCCTTAAATGTGTTTAACTTTGGATATTCGGAGTTGGTTCGTCAATACCTCTTCAACGGAGGGCCCAGGATGATGACTGATATGTCTAGAATCAGACGACTAGAGAGCAAGCTACCCCTTGTTTTCTCCGTTCCGTTTCCAAAAGTGACTTAACATATATATTTGAGAAGGGTCTATCTGCTGACCGCAGACTGGGGGGCACGGCATGTAGTGATGTTTTACTACACACCGTGCCCCCCAATAGTGCCATGTGAGAGTTGGGTTGGCTACACCAAAGATTATGGATATACTGACAAGATGTCTCTCCGCCCTAACAAGGGGAGTTGTTGTCCACAAAGCGGCACTGTGGGTTGTCTAGCTCCCGCCTATCCTTTCTTTGGATTGGTGGATTCCTCTTATTATTGTAATCTATTGTTTATATTCTATGAGGGTTGTTGACGTCAACCGCTTGTATTCGATGGAGAGAGATGCTAAGCTACTAGCATGAATATGCATAGCGATCTGGAGACAACTCCTATAGTGTTTTTATCAAAGTTGTCGGTATGTCACGTGTCCACATAACAACTTAATCATTACGAAACTTCTGTTGGATCAAGTATACCTCACGTAGAAAATAAGCCATTCATTTTGTTGTTGACCAAATTCGACACTTTCCACATTGCGTTGATAATTGTTTCTACTTGGATACAACCTACTGTAACCTACTGGCATGGCCTAGAGAGTTACAACCTACTGTAACCTACTGGCATGACCTAGAGAGATACAACCTACTGTAGCCTACTGGCATGACCTAGAGAGATACAATCTACTGTAGCCTACTGGCATGACCTAGAGAGTTACAACCTACTGTAACCTACTGGCATGACCTAGAGAGATACAACCTACTGTAACCTACTGGCTTGACCTAGAGAGATACAACCTACTGTAACCTACTGGCATGACCTAGAGAGTTACAACCTACTGTAACCTACTGGCTTGACCTATAAAGCTAGTTTTTAAATTCCTGGATATTAAATGAATATTTTCCATAATAATGATAATTTCTATCTTTCTATCCATATGTGGGTTCCCTCTCTTTTGTCTTCCCCTCTACACCAATAACAGACAACTACTGTGGGCCTCCCAATCACAGCTGGATGTGATACAGCCTGGATTCGAACCAGGGACTGTAGTGACGCCTCTTGCACTGAGATGCAGTGACTTAGACTGCTGCGTCCGTGTGTGTGTCTGTTAACTATTTAACTGTACTAGAAGGCTTCAAAGGCAGCAAAACATTTTTATATCGTTTTCGTTTTTTGGGCATGGAAAATATTGGCCAAAAATGTAATATCGGTGCATCCCATTATTCTAAAATGGATTATATTATACATATTTTCCTCATCAATCTACACACAATACCCCACAATGCCATCACAATACCCCATAATGACATCACAATACCCCATAATGACATCACAATACCCCATAATGCCAAAGCAAAAACCGGTTTAGATTTTTTGCAAGTGTATTAAAACTATTCCCCATGATAACTAATCTTAGTAATTTAAGATGTACGATCCCAGGATAACTAGTCTCAGAGTAATGTTAGATCCCAGGATAACTAGTCTCAGAGTAATGTTAGATCCCAGGATAACTAGTCTCAGAGTAATGTTAGATCCCAGGATAACTAGTCTCAGAGTAATGTTAGATCCCAGGATAACTGGTCTCAGAGTAATGTAAGATGTAAGATCCCAGGATAACTAGTCTCAGAGTAATGTAAGATCCCAGGATAACTAGTCTCAGAGTAATGTTAGATCCCAGGATAACTAGTCTCAGAGTAATGTAAGTTTCAGATTGTTTTAACCCATTACAGGCTAAGCCCTGTCTGAGGGGGAGGTTCTTCTAAGCTATATGGAATTGTTTTAAGAAGATTTAAACAACATGAAGGGCTTCCCCTGTATTGTACTGTTTTAAGAAGGTTATACCAAGGATCATTTTGCTATTTGATTTTGAACTGTAAGACCCATGGAAGTATCAACAAAAATTATTTGTCCATACTGCTGTAACCCATAGAACACCAGTAACCATAGTAACACATTGGATAGCATTCACAACATGGAACAACAGTAACCATAGTAGCACATTGGATAACATTCACAACATGGAACAACAGTAACCATAGTAACACATTGGATAACATTCACAACATGGAACAACAGTAACCATAGTAACATTGTTTCCCCCAGAACATCTAAAGGAAGTTTGTTCTGAAGTGTCTGTCTGATATCTAAGAGATGTAAAAAATTATATCTATTTTTTTACATGTCTTTAAGTCTTTAACCCCCTTTTTTTGTCACTTAAGTCTTTCCACATTTTGTTACGTTACAGCCTTATTCTACAATGGATTAAATAAATAAAAATCCTCATCAGTCTACACACAATACCCCGTAATGACAAAGAGAAAATAGGTTTGGAGAAAAAATGTCACATTTGTTACAAATAAAAAACAGAAATACCTTATTTACGTAAGTATTCAGACCCTTTGCTATGAGACTTGAAATTGACCTCAGGTGCATACTGTTTCCATTGATCATTGTTGAGATGTTTCTACAACTTGATTGGAGTCCACCTGTGGTAAAGTCAATTGATTGGACATGATTTGGAAAGGCACACACCTGTCTGGCTACCACAGCATTCTGAAGCGATACGCCATCCCATCTGGTTTGCGCTTAGTGGGACTTCAACAGGTCAATGACCCAACACACTTCCAGGCTGTGTAAGGGTTATTCGACCAAAAAGGAGAGTGATGGAGTGCTGCACCAGATGACCTGGCCTTCACAATCACCTGACCTCAACCCAATTGAGATGGTTTGGGATGAGTTGGACTGCAGAGTGAAGGAAAGCAGCCAACAAGTGCTCAGCATATTTGGGAACTCCTTCAAGACTGTTGGAAAAGCATTCCAGGTGAAGCTGGTTGAGAGAATGCCAAGAGTGTGCAAAGCTGTCATCAAGGCAAAGGGTGGCTACTTTGAAAAATCTAAAATATATTTTGAATTGTTTACCACTTTTTGTTGGTTACTACATGATTCCATATGTGTTATTTCATAGTTTTGATTTCTTCACGATTATTCTACAATGTAGATAAAATGGTAAAACAAATAATTATAACCCTTGAATGAGTAGGTGTGTCCACTCGTTTGACTGGTAATGTAAATCTCATGAATGTTTTTACATTCAGTTACATGAAGTCACTTTCTTACCACTTCTTCCATAGTCAAACATGTCAAACAGATTTTTTTAAATCAAAAGGGATGCTGTCAAAAATGTATTGAATTCAAATGGATTTACCCAGCCTACAAAGCACTACAGCCACTCTGTGACAACCAGTTCTGCTCTTTTATTGAGGGATCTAGTCTAGATTAAACTTCATAGGAAGACAGTTTTATCATGTGGAGGTTTCATTTAGGTCTCTGTTTAACGACATACTCTGTGTGTCTTTGCAAGGAGAGGAACCAGACTCTCACTCTGACAGCGGGAAGAATCCTTCAGGGGAACCAGACTCAGAGACGCCCAAACCAGCAAGACAACACCACTGCTCCCACTGTGAAAATAGTTTTTGCTGGTTAGGGAACCTAAAACTGCATGAGAGGACACACGCCGGAGAAAAGTCTTTCCAATGTTCCCAGTGTGGAAAGAGTTTTACTAAGATAGGGCACTTGAAAGCTCATTAGAGGATACACACAGGAGAAAAGCCTTTCCAATGCTTCACAGATGAAAGCAGGTTCACACTGAGCATGTGACAGACGTGACAAGAGTCTGGAGACGCCGTGGAGAACGTTCTGCTGCCTGCAACATCCTCCAGCATGACCGGTTTGGTGGTGGGTCAGTCATGGTGTGGGGTGGCATTTCTTTGGGGGCCGCACAGCCCTCCATGTGCTCGCCAGAGGTAGCCTGACTGCCATTAGGTACCGAGATGAGATCCTCAGACCCCTTGTGAGACCATATGCTGGTGCGGTTGGCCCTGGGTTCCTCCTAATACAAGACAATGCTAGACCTCATGTGGCTGGAGTGTGTCAGCAGTTCCTGCAAGAGGAAGGCATTGATGCTATGGACTGGCCCGCCCGTTCCCCAGACCTGAATCCAATTGAGCACATCTGGGACATCATGTCTCGCTCCATACACCAACGCCACGTTGCACCACAGACTGTCCAGGAGTTGGAGGATGCTTTAGTCCAGGTCTGGGAGGAGATGCCTCAGGAGACCATCCGCCACCTCATCAGGAGCATGCCCAGGCGTTGTAGGGAGGTCATACAGGCCACACACACTACTGAGCCTCATCTTGACTTGTTTTAAGGACATTACATCAAAGTTGGATCAGCCTGTAGTGTGGTTTTCCACTTTAATTTTGAGTGTGACTCCAAATCCAGACCTCCATGGATTGCTAAATTTGATTTCCATTGATTACTTTTGTGTGATTTTGTTGTCAGCACATTCAACTATGTAAAGAAAAAAGTATTTAATAAGAATATTTCATTCAGATCTAGGATTTGTTATTTTAGTGTTCCCTTTATTTTTTTGAGCAGTGTATATACATATATATAGTCTGTTCAACCTCTCTTTCGTGTCGTCCGAGATTCCTGAAGATTGTAAAGCTGCCGTGGTCATCCCCCTCTTCAAAGGGTGTGACACTCTAGACCCAAACTGTTACAGACCTATATCCATCCTGCCCTGCCTTTCTAAAGTCTTCGAAAGCCAAGTTAACAAACAGATTACCGACCATTTTGAATCCCACCGTAACTTCTCCGCTATGCAATCTGGTTTCAGAGCTGGTCATGGGTGCACGTCAGCCACGCTCAAGGTACTAAACGATATCAGAACCGCCATCGATAAAAGACAGTACTGTGCAGCCGTCTTCATCGACCTGGCCAAGGCTTTTGACTCTGTCAATCACCATATTCTTATCAGCAGACTCAACAGCCGATAAGAACAACCTATCAATCAACAACCGATCACTGCCCACACCCGCCCGACTAGCACCACTACTCTGCACGGTTCTTTCTTAGAATATGTGGACAACTATAAATATCTAGGTCTCTGGCTAGACTGTAAACTCTCCTTCCAGACTAATAATAAGCATTTCCAATCCAAAATTAAATCTAGAATTGGCTTCCTATTTCGCAACAAAGCCTCCTTCACTCACACTGCCAAACATACCCTCGTAAAACTGACTATCCTACCGATCCTTGACTTCGGCGATTTCATTTTCAAATAGCCTCCAACACTCTACACAGCAAACTGGATACAGTCTATCACAGTGCCACCCGTTTTGTCACCAAAGCCCCATATACCACTGCTCTCGTCGGCTGGCCCTTGCTACATATTCGTCGCCAAACCCACTGTCTCCAGGTCATCTATAAGTCTTTGTTAGGCCGCCTTAACTCAGAATACTGGTCACCATAGCAACACCCACCCATAGAACTCGCTCCAGGAAGTATATCTCACTGGTCATCCACAAAACCAACACCTCCTTTGGCCGCCTTTCCTTCCAGTTCTCTGCTGCCAATAACTGGAACGAATTGCAAAAATCGCTGAAGTAGGAGACATATCTCCCTCACTAACTTTAAGCATCAGCTATCTGAGCAGCTTACCGATCGCTGCCGCTGTACACAGCCCATCTGTAAATAGCTCATACAACTGCCTACCTCATCCCCATGTTTTATTAACTTTTTTTGCTTTTTTGCACACCAGTATTTCTACTTGCACATCATCATCTGCACATCTATCACTCCAGTGTTAACTTCTTGCGACTATAGGGGGTGCTGTTTCAAATTAACATAATTGTCTCTACAGATGAAACGGCTTCCTACTCAATTCTTGATCGTACAATATGCATATTATTGTTATTATTGGATAGAAAACACTATCTAGTTTCTATAGCCGTTTGAATTATGTCTCTGAGTGGAACAGAACTCTTTCTACAGCGAAATCCATGACAGGTTTTGCGAAGGTCTGAGAGCGAAGCTCTGATCTCAGTTCAGTTTAAAGGGGTGTGTATATCCTATGGAACGACACAAACTGCACCCGCTTTCCCCTGGATGTCAGTAACCAATGAGAAGTGGAATGGGCTTCCTAGGTGGCTCTCAGAGGTTATAAAACACCAAGGAGTGAGGTACGCCTTCTTTTCGACGTTGAACTTTACGCACAGAGAGACCTGGGGATGCCATTTTCGAACGCTCACTAATGAACTTTAGATATATCAGTCTGTAATTTAATTTGATAAAGGTGTTAGAAACATCATAACGAAGCTATTTGAAACCGAGTTATATCAGATTATGCGAGTATATTGCTATTTTTCGGAATTTCCTCGGTATTGCGTATTGAGGATTTGGACACGTTAGCTAATGTTAGCAATTGTTAGCTATAGTTAGCTGCTATATCAGAAGTTGAATGCAACGTTTTACAACCAAGCAACGATTCTTTTGGACAAAAGTACCACTTGGCCAAGATTCCGATGGAAGCTCGTCGAAAAGTAAGAGCTATTTATGATGTTATTCCATTTTTATGTGGAAAAATGTAAACTCAATAATGGTAATTAGTGACGCAGTTATTGCGGCACTAGTCTGTCTGTAACGCACACTGTATGTCTAGTAACGTTAATTTTAAAAATCTAACTTAGCGGTTGCATTAATAACTAATGCATCTTTCATTTCATGGCCAACCTGTTTTTTTTTAGTCACGTTTATGAATAGTTTTCGATAAAAATAGTTGTATTATCATGATGCTGCCGGGCAGATTGCTTGAGTAGTTGGACAGTATTTCCATTGTGTAAGCACGATTTGTGCCGCTAAATATGCACATTTTCGATAACTCTATATGGATTGTGTAATGTGATGTTACAGGAGTGTCATCGGAAGAATTCTGAGAAGGTTAGTGAACAAAATTAATATATTTTGGCGATGTTTACGTTATCGCTCTCTTAGGCTAGAATCAATGCTCTGGTAACGTTTGCATATGTGGTATGCTAATATAACGATTTATTGTGTTTTCGCTGTAAGACACTTAGAAAATCTGAAATATTGTCTGTATTCACAGGATCTGTGTCTTTCGATTAGTGTATGCTGTGTATTTTTACGAAATGTTTGATGATTAGTAAGTAGGTAAACACGTTGCTCTATGTAGTTATTCTAGTCCATTTGTGACGGTGGGTGCAATTGTAACCTATGACATCTACCTGAAATATGCACATTTTTCTAACAAAACCTATCCTATACCATAAATATGTTATCAGACTGTCATCTGAGGAGGTTTTTTCTTGGTTAGTGGCTATCAATATCTTAGTTTAGCCGAATTGGTGATAGCTACTGGTGTTGAGAGAAAATGGTGGACAAGAAAAATGGTGATTTTTGCTAACGTGTTTAGCTAATAGATTTACATATTGTGTCTTCCCTGTAAAACATTTAAAAAATCTGAAATGGTGGCT
Source organism: Salvelinus fontinalis (assembly GCF_029448725.1). Classification (NCBI taxonomy): domain Eukaryota; kingdom Metazoa; phylum Chordata; class Actinopteri; order Salmoniformes; family Salmonidae; genus Salvelinus; species Salvelinus fontinalis. The sequence continues at coordinate 150,072 of NW_026600271.1, forward strand.
TTATTCACAGGATCTGTATCTTTCATTAGGTGTCTTGGACTTGTGATTTAATGATATTTAGATGCTACTATTTAATTGTGACGCTATGCTAGCGGTGCTAATCAGTGTGGGGGGGGGGGGGGGGGGGGGGGGGTGCTCCCGGACCCGGGGTAGGTGCTCGGTAGAGGTTAATTTGTAATTACTTCGCTACTAAGGCCTATTTATTGCCTTACCTCCTTACTCCATTTGCACACACTGTATATAGACTTTCTATTGTGTTATTGACTGTACGTTTGTTTATCCCAAGTGTATGTAACTCTGTTGTTTTTTTGTCGCACTGCTTTGCTTTATCTTGGCAGGTCGCAGTTGTAAATGAGAACTTGTTCTCGACTGGCCTACCTGGTTAAATAAAGGTGAAATACAAAGAAATCTTAACTTTATTAGCAACACCCAAATGTATATTGTCATTAACGCGGTTCTTCAATAATTACACATAATTCTTAATACTGTAGCAAACATTTATATTAAGCAGGACATTCAAACGAGCCTTACAATTATAATCCAAAGTAGTGTGAAATGTACTCATAATCAACCTGGAAATAGAGGTTACTCCCCTGAGTTTTCCCCCATTCACATTCAGAATACACTGTGAAAAACTAAAAGCTTTGCTCACCATTTTTGCTCCAGGCCGATATACTACATCCATAACTTGTGGTTTCCTCATTAGCAGATATACTACATCCATTACTATCGGTTTCCTCATTACCAGATATACTACATCCTCATTAGCAGGGAGGTGTTTCTGCAATCAAATTGTGTGCGCATCGCCCTCGTGCCACAATTTTATTGAACACAGAAAGGGGCCTATATTGGAGACCAAAAGTCATCTGGCACACTGCTTAGAGTTTCAACAACATGAATAACTTATTTCTAGTCTACAATCATCGATGTTACTACTAAAATATGACTATTCTTGCTCATTTTAAGACAATTGTCAAATAATTTTAACATTCATTACAGACGTCAATTGTTGTACAACATCATGGCTACGCTGTTGGCATCACCTTTTACAGTGGATTTCCACTGTTGTGGGCCTTTAATCATCTGACTTTGTTGTTCACACAGGAGAGAGACGGGACAGTCGTGGATCCTCTGGGGAGCCTCAAAAACCTCATGATGCTGAAGAGGCAGAGAAGAGTCTCTCCAGATCAGAACGCCTCAATAAACACCTGCAGAGATCCACAGGGAACAGAACTCACTGCTGCTCTGACTGTGGGAAGAGATTCACCTCAGCAGGCATTACAATTCATCAAAGGATCCACACAGGAGAGAAATCTAATAGCTGTGTTCAATGTGGGAAGAGTTTTACTACATCTAGCAATCTGACTATACACCAGAGAATACACACAGGAGAGAAACCTTATAGCTGTGTTCAATGTGGGAAGAGTTTTACTACATCTAGCAATCTGACTATACACCAGAGAATACACACAGGAGAGAAACCTTATAGCTGTGGTCAATGTGGGAAGAGTTTTACTGCATCTGGCTCTCTGACATTGCACCAGAGAATACACACAGGAGAGAAACCTAATAGCTGTGGTCAATGTGGGAAGAGTTTTTGTCAATCTAGTGATCTGACAGTGCACCAGAGAACACACACAGGAGAGAAATCTTATAGCTGTGGTCAATGTGGGAAGAGTTTTACTACTTCTGGCTATCTGACTTTACACCAGAGAACACACACAGGAGAGAAACCTTATAGTTGTGGTCAATGTGGGAAGAGTTTTACTACTTCTGGCTATCTGACTTTACACCAGAGAACACACACAGGAGAGAAACCTCATAGCTGTGATCAATGTGGGAAGAGTTTTAGTCAATCTGGCCATCTGACAGTGCACCAGAGAACACACACAGGAGAGAAACCTTATAGCTGTGATCAATGTGGGAAGAGTTTTACTTCATCTAGCAATCTGACTATACACCAGAGAACACACACAGGAGAGAAACCTTATAGTTGTGATCAATGTGGAAAGAGATTTTGTCAATTTAGTGAACTGACAGTGCACCAGAGAACACACACAGGAGAGAAACCTTATAGCTGTGATCAATGTGGGAAGAGTTTTACTAGATCTAGCTATCTGACAGTGCACCAGAGAACACACTCAGGAGAGAAATCGTATAGCTGTGACCAGAGGTAATCTGATAAAAGATTTCTGACTAAACATCAGAAAATACATGAAGGAGTTGTTTCATGATATCAATGAATTAATGTCACAATGTAGAATGTTTTAACATTGTAGTAGGAGTATTTTAATATTGTCACAATGTAGAACCCTAAACGTTTGCCCCTTGTGCTATTGATTTCAACATGATATGGATATTAGCCTCTTGGGGAAAATCCAGGCTCTGAATTGAAATAGTTACTATTTATGAGATTTAGTAAGTACACATTATTCCCAGATTCCGTGTGGTTTTTGAGCTGTTAGTTTTAACAGGGCGTGCAACCTCATCTCCCTCCTGTCGCACAAATTATTTTAGCATGAAATTGATTAGTTATGACAAATTTGTGTTGCGTTCCTTTGTTTAGCGACCCCTACATTTAAATGCATTCCCACATCACGTACAACCTGATTTTTCCCCTAATTGATATCAGTGATTTATTGCTACTTGTCAAAACAGCGTTTCTGGTGCTTGTGCAGTTTATAAGGAGTTTGTTTAAGAAAAAATACAAGAAATATGATTATTGTGGCAGATGTTTGTGTAAATAGCACATGTTATGTTTAGGTTTCTGCAAATTGGTTATTGATTTGGACACATTAAAACTGTGTTTTGACATTGAGGCTATCCCACCTAGCACAATGTAATTGAAAAGACGTTGAAAATAAGATGGCAATCAACAACAAATTTTTATTTTATTTTTTATTATACCATGCCTTTTTTAAACATTTTTTATTATACCATGCCTTACCATTAAGTTAATTATTGACAATACATATTATCAAAGGGGTGTACATTTGGTTTTGGTAATTCATGTTTACAATTGATGTAACTTTTTAGTAATCATAATTATTTATGCAATCAACTGACAATTTTCGGGTATAAATATATTGACATTGTTGCCCTTCTTTTAGAATAGCAGGGTTCATTCTCAGATGTGCCAACCCAAATGTACTAGAGCATGACATTGGGGTCTGGGCCCTGATCCAACAACATGCCTAACGAGTGATCCCTGTAAAGAGAGAGAAGCTTCGCAGTGAGGTGGAAAGTTACTACGGATATTGCAGGAGTTTCCTCTTGAAATCAGACAAGTCTGTTGTAAGGACAACTTGGTTGCTGATTGTCTCAAGAGTTAAAAAGATTTGTGGTTTGCGTTTAGACGGTGCGTTGCCATGGATCACAATTTATTATGACTGCGCGTTTTTCCGTATTGGAGATGAGTTTTGTTTGGGCTCATGAAGCATTGTAGTTGATAATGTGAAATGGAAATTGTTTTCTGTTGTCCAACAAAAATATAGGATATATTTTTTGTCTTAAGGGGAAGGTGTTACAGGCTTTGGTTTTTCCATTTATGTTTTGAGGTTGGACTTTAGCACGTATAGCTCGTTAGCACGTAGGACACACTGATTGGTGTCACCTCGTTAGTCAGTATGTGTTACACCTGTGCTGGCTTGTCCATCTCGTTAGTGGGAAGGTGTTTCACCTGAGCTGGTCCAGGTTCTATTTAAGAGTGTCTGGCCCAGTGCTCCAGTTGTCTTGATAGATGTGGAGAATCAACACCTTTAGTTGCTCCACCTTTTTGGTTGGCTTCCTGTCTGTAAGTTTGTGAGTTTTTATTTCGTTTACCTCTTCTTGGGCAGATTTAGTGGGTCTCGTGGTGGGTGTCTTTTAGGTCCCAGTTGTTGTTACTAGTCAATTTTCATTGGACACCCCCATAGTGTCTTTCAGAACCCCTCCTAAAAAACAAGCTTATATTTTGGGTTGGACATTGTAACAATTTAATCGATGGCATTTCCTTAGGATGCTCATTAGTCTTTAAGTTGTTTTTTATCCTCTTATGTTTGTGTTCTAAATATTTCTGTTTACATTCATAGTTTTTCCTGTGAAGCCATTGTGTTGCATCTATGTCTGAAATGTGCTGTATAAATAAAGCTTGATTTGATTTGAACATATTGCAAAACAAATTAACCCAATGACTGACCAATCAGACTCTTGCTAAACCAATGAATAAATATGTGCAAAAGCAACACATATCTTGGTCCATCTTTAGTATGAAAAACAATATAAAGTCTGTATATCTCCCACTATGTCAAAATAGTGCTGGTATGTACGTTTTAGTATCACTTTTCAACCAACCCAGTCCATTTGTTGAAATCAACAATACGTCAAAGGATCTACCAGGGGCTTGAGGTGGTCTCCCACACCTCTGCTGGTGGAGTGGTAAACACCACTCCCGGCTCTACCAGGGGCTTGAGGTGGTCTCCCACGGCTCTGCTTATGTCATGTTCTGTGGCCTTGCTGTTCCATTTCTTGACTGCCCCTGCAACACAGAAATAAACACATTTAGTCATATTATATAAAACACTCAAAGTAATGGATATGGAGCATCTACAGCCTCAGTTACACCTGGCACCTAAATGTGACTTCTGTCGTCTGATCACTCCAAGCTGCATTAGGTTCAGATCTACCAGGATGGGCCTTTGACAGTCTGGATGCAGTCAGGCCACTGAATATAAATCAGCATTGTAAAGAGATGGGTTGAATGAGTGGGGAAAAGGACATTTGACACAAATTACCTTCATAATATCAAAGAACAAATGTGTGTGCCTGAGGAGAAATTAACTTTCCTACAGCCAAAAGGGGTGAGAAATTACACATCCTTGGGACGTCCCTAGCCCATTGAAGTTGGCATTTAAAAGGGTTAACTTCTTTAATATCAAATGAGGAGAGAAACTTACCACACAAGTCAGAGTTATTCTTAAACTAAATCTTTATTCACTTATTAATAATGGAGCAGGTAAATACAACGTACACATATAAAGTGAATCAATTGAGTGCTCTACGATAATGATGGCTGGTCGACCCACAGGACGAAAGTACAAAGGTCTTTTATAGCCAAGATATACCCCTTTCAACCTACATAACGAACAACAGATGTATAGAACGGGTCACAAGGTTAAGATTTGTATGAAAGATACCTATAATTGTCAGCAGACAGTATCTGCTGTAAAAACAGTACTCTTTGTGTAGAGACCAGGGTCTGGCCCTGGGGTCATCTCTCCCTGGTACCATATAGAACAGAAACATTAACTCATGCTCTGGAATAAGGTCTCTAGACATTGTAAATCTCCTGTCAGTGTTTTCTCCCAGAGGTCCATCCTCAGTAGAACACACAGACACAAGAGTTCTAAGAACCCTCTATTCTGTTGCATAAAACAACCATTTGATGCAATAAAAGTATTATAACATGATGTTGCAGTTTTGCTCTCTCAGTGTCCACTGAAAGTTGACTAGTAACAACAACTGGGACCTAAAAGACACCCACCATGAGACCCACTAAATCTGCCAAGAAGAGGCAAACAAAAGAAAAACCCACACCAAACTTTAAGACAGGAACCAAACCAAAAAGGTTGCGCAACTAAAGGTGTTGACTCTCCACATCTATCAAGACAACTGAGGCACTGGGCCAGACACTCTTAAATATAACCTGGACCTGCTCAGGTGAAACACCTTCCCACTAACGAGATGGACAAGCCAGCACAGGTGTAACAAATACTGACTAACAGGGTGACACCAATCAGTGTGTCCTACGTGCTAACGAGCTAGACGTGCTAAAGTCCAACCTCAAAACATAAATGGAAAAACCAAAGACTAACTAACACCTTAAGAGAATGCTCACCACCAACAGAAAACAACTTCCATTTCACATTATAATCAACTACAATGCTTCACCTTCACCAATATAAACATGGTGTCTGTCTAACAACAACTAAAAACAATATTTATTTTTCCCACAAAGAAACCTAAAACTAACTAGCTTCTAGAACTCTCTTTCCTTTGAAACGAGCCCAAACAAAACCCCTCTCCAATAGGGAAAAACGTGCAGTCAAAATAGTGACCCATGGCAACGCACTGGCTAAACGCAAAACTTGCTGACTGCCCACCCTTGAGACAATCAGTAACCAACTCCTGCAATATCCGTAGTAACTTTCCACCTTACTTCTCTCTCTCTTTTCAGGGTTCACTCGATAGGCATGTTGTTGGATCGGGCCCCAATGTCATGCATTTGGGTTAGCACATCTAAGAATGAACGATTGTTAATAAAAATTGATTATAGAACAATTTATTATACTGCTTTCATGTGTGTATATACACAAACATCTGCAACAATTATCATATTACATGTATTTTTTTAAAACAAGCAGCTTTTTCAACTTGTAGAAAACAGCTAGCTACATTTTGAAGTGCTGCATTTTGATTAAAGTGGGTCACCAACGCAGTAAGTGTAACACAGCTCTTTTTTTGTTAGTCACTTTTTGTTAAATAATACTCTTTCAATTCAGAGCCTGGATTTTCCCCTGAAGCTAATATCCATATCATGCTGCAATCAATTGAACAGGGTAAACGATAAGGATAAGGTAGAACATCATTAAAATACTCCTTCTACAATGTTAAAACATTCTATATTGTGACATCATTAAAATACTCCTACTACAATGTTAAAACATTCTACATTGTGACATCATTAAAATACTCCTACTACAATGTTAAAACATTCTACATTGTGACATCATTAAAATACTCCTTCTACAATGTTAAAACATTCTACATTGTGACATCATTAAAATACTCCTACTACAATGTTAAAACATTCTACATTGTGACATTAATTCATTGATATCATGAAACAACTTCTTCATGTATGCATTTTCTGATGTTTGATCAAACACCTTTTATTAGAGTATCTCTTGTCACATTGATCACAGCTATGAGGTTTCTCTCCTGTGTGTGTTCTCTGGTGTCGAATCAGATGACTTGATGTAGTAAAACTCATCCCACATTGATCACAGCTATAAGGTTTCTCTCCTGTGTGTGTTCTCTGGTGTGAAGTCAGCTGGCTAGATGTAGGAAAACTCTTCTCACAATGATTACAACTATAAGATTTCTCTCCTGTGTGTGTTCTCTGGTGTATAGTCAGAGAGCTTGATGTAGAAAAACTCATCCCACATTGATCACAGCTAAAAGGTTTCTCTCCTGTGTGTGTTCTCTGGTGTGGAGTCAGATGGCTAGATGTCTTAAAACTCTTCCCACAATGATTACAACTATAAGATTTCTCTCCTGTGTGTGTTCTCTGGTGCACTGTCAGAGAGCCAGATGTAGTAAAACTCTTCCCACATTGATCACAGCTATAAGATTTCTCTCCTGTGTGTGTTCTCTGGTGTATAGTCAGAGAGCTTGATGTAGTAAAACTCATCCCACATTGATCACAGCTAAAAGGTTTCTCTCCTGTGTGTGTTCTCTGGTGCACTGTCAGATAGCCGGATTTAGTAAAACTCTTCCCACATTGATCACAGCTGTAAGGTTTCTCTCCTGTGTGTGTTCTCTGGTGTTGAGTCAGATGGCGAGATTGACCAAAACTCTTCCCACATTGACCACAGCTATAAGGTTTCTCTCCTGTGTGTGTTCTCTGGTGTTGAGTCAGATGGCAAGATTGACCAAAACTCTTCCCACATTGATCACAGCTATTAGATTTCTCTCCTGTGTGGATCCTTTGATGAATTGTAATGCCTGATGAGGTGAATCTCTTCCCACAGTCAGAGCAGCAGTGAGTTCTCTTCCCTGTGGATCTCTGCTGGTGTTTATTGAGGCGTTCTGATCTGGAGAGACTCTTCTCTGCCTCGTCAGCATCATGAGGTTGTTGAGGCTCCCCAGAGGATCCACGATAGTCCCGTATCTCTCCTGTGCGAAGAACAAAGTCAGATGATTAAAGGCCCACAACAATGGAAATCCACTGTAAAAGGTGATGCCAACAGCGTAGCCATGATGTTGTACAACAATTGACGTCTGTAATGAATGTTAAAATTATTTGACAATTGTCTTAAAATGAGCAAGAATAGTCTTATTTTAGTAGTAACATCAATGATTGTAGACTAGAAATAAGTTATTCATGTTGTTGAAACTCTGAGCAGTGTGCCAGACGACTTTTGGTCTCCAATATAGGCCCCTTTCTGTGTTTAATAAAATTGCGGCACAAGGGCGATGCGCACACAATTTGATTGCAGAAACACCTCCCCGCTAATGAGGAAACCGATAGTAATGGATGTAGTATATCTGCTAATGAGGAAACCACAAGTTATGGATGTAGTATATCTGCCTGGAGCAAAAATGGTGAGCAAAGCTTTTAGTTTTTCACAATGTATTCTGAATGTGAATGGGGGAAAACTCAGGGGAGTAACCTCTATTTCCAGGTTGATTATGAGTACATTTCACACTACTTTGGATTATAATTGTAAGGCTCGTTTGAATGTCCTGCTTAATATAAATGTTTGCTACAGTATTAAGAATTATGTGTAATTATTGAAGAACCGCGTTAATGACAGTATACATTTGGGTGTTGCTAATAAAGTTAAGATTTCTTTGTATTTCACCTTTATTTAACCAGGTAGGCCAGTCGAGAACAAGTTCTCATTTACAACTGCGACCTGGCCAAGATAAAGCAAAGCGACAAAAAAACAACAGAGTTACATACACTTGGGATAAACAAACGTAGAGTCAATAACACAATAGAAAGTCTATATACAGTGTGTGCAAGTTGAGTAAGGAGGTAAGGCAATAAATAGGCCTTAGTAGCGAAGTAATTACAAATTAACACTGGAGTGATAGATGTGCAGATGATGATGTGCAAGTAGAAATACTGGTGTGCAAAAGAGCAAAAAAAGTTAATAAAACATGGGGATGAGGTAGGCAGTTGTATGAGCTATTTACAGATGGGCTGTGTACAGCTGCAGCGATCGGTAAGCTGCTCAGATAGCTAATGCTTAAAGTTAGTGAGGGAGATATGTCTCCTACTTCAGCGATTTTTGCAATTCGTTCCAGTTATTGGCAGCAGAGAACTGGAAGGAAAGGCGGCCAAAGGATGTGTTGGTTTTGTGGATGACCAGTGAGATATACTTCCTGGAGCGCGTTCTATGGGTGGGTGTTGCTATGGTGACCAGTATTCTGAGTTAAGGCGGCCTAGCAAAGACTTATAGATGACCTGGAGACAGTGGGTTTGGCGACGAATATGTAGCAAGGGCCAGCCGACGAGAGCAGTGGTATATGGGGCTTTGGTGACAAAACGGGTGGCACTGTGATAGACTGTATCCAGTTTGCTGTGTAGAGTGTTGGAGGCTATTTTGAAAATGAAATCGCCGAAGTCAAGGATCGGTAGGATAGTCAGTTTTACGAGGGTATGTTTGGCAGTGTGAGTGAAGGAGGCTTTGTTGCGAAATAGGAAGCCAATTCTAGATTTAATTTTGGATTGGAAATGCTTATTATTAGTCTGGAAGGAGAGTTTACAGTCTAGCCAGACACCTAGATATTTATAGTTGTCCACATATTCTAAGTCAGAACCGTCCAGAGCAGTGATGCTAGTCGGACGGGTGTGGGCAGCGATCGGTTGTTGATTGATCGGTTGTTCTTATCGGCTGTTGAGTCTGCTGATAAGAATATGGTGATTGACAGAGTCAAAAGCCTTGGCCAGGTCGATGAAGACGGCTGCACAGTACTGTCTTTTATCGATGGCGGTTCTGATATCGTTTAGTACCTTGAGCGTGGCTGACGTGCACCCATGACCAGCTCTGAAACCAGATTGCATAGCGGAGAAGGTACGGTGGGATTTGAAATGGTCGGTAATCTGTTTGTTAACTTGGCTTTCGAAGACCTTAGAAAGGCAGGGTAGGCTAGATATAGGTCTGTAACAGTTTGGGTCTAGAGTGTCACACCCTTTGGAGAGGGGGATGACCACGGCAGCTTTACAATCTTTAGGAATCTCGGACGACACGAAAGAGAGGTTGAACAGACTATATATATGTATATACACTGCTCAAAAAAATAAAGGGAACACTAAAATAACAAATCCTAGATCTGAATGAAATATTCTTATTAAATACTTTTTTCTTTACATAGTTGAATGTGCTGACAACAAAATCACACAAAAATAATCAATGGAAATCAAATTTAGCAATCCATGGAGGTCTGGATTTGGAGTCACACTCAAAATTAAAGTGGAAAACCACACTACAGGCTGATCCAACTTTGATGTAATGTCCTTAAAACAAGTCAAGATGAGGCTCAGTAGTGTGTGTGGCCTGTATGACCTCCCTACAACGCCTGGGCATGCTCCTGGTGAGGTGGCGGATGGTCTCCTGAGGCATCTCCTCCCAGACCTGGACTAAAGCATCCTCCAACTCCTGGACAGTCTGTGGTGCAACGTGACGTTGGTGTATGGAGCGAGACATGATGTCCCAGATGTGCTCAATTGGATTCAGGTCTGGGGAACGGGCGGGCCAGTCCATAGCATCAATGCCTTCCTCTTGCAGGAACTGCTGACACACTCCAGCCACATGAGGTCTAGCATTGTCTTGTATTAGGAGGAACCCAGGGCCAACCGCACCAGCATATGGTCTCACAAGGATCTCATCTCGGTACCTAATGGCAGTCAGGCTACCTCTGGCGAGCACATGGAGGGCTGTGCGGCCCCCAAAGAAATGCCACCCCACACCATGACTGACCCACCACCAAACCGGTCATGCTGGAGGATGTTGCAGGCAGTAGAACGTTCTCCACGGCGTCTCCAGACTCTTGTCACGTCTGTCACATGCTCAGTGTGAACCTGCTTTCATCTGTGAAGCATTGGAAAGGCTTTTCTCCTCTGTATCCTCTCATGAGCTATTCGTGAAAATCTATTTTTGGGAGCAGAAAATGCTTTTCTCCTGTGTGTATTCTCTCATGCCTTTTCAGGTTAGTTAACATGGTAAACTCTTTCTACACTGGGAGCATTGGAAAGGCTTTTCTCCTGTGTGTATCCTCTCATGAGCTTTCAAGTGCCCTATCTTAGTAAAACTCTTTCCACACTGGGAACATTGGAAAGGCTTTTCTCCGGCGTGTGTCCTCTCATGCAGTTTTAGGTTCCCTAACCAGCAAAAACTATTTTCACAGTGGGAGCAGTGGTGTTGTCTCACTGGTTTGGGCGTCTCTGGGTCTGGTTCCCCTGAAGGATTCTTCTCGCTGTCAGAGTGAGAGTCTGGTTCCTCTCCTTGCAAAGACACACAGAGTATGTCGTTAAACAGAGACCTAAATGAAACCTCCACATGATAAAACTGTCTTCCTATGAGGTTTAATCTAGACTTGATCCCCCAATAAAAGATCAGAACTGGTCATCACAGAGTGGCTGTAGTGCTTTGCATGCTGGGTAAATCCATTTTAATTCAATACATTTTTGACAGCATCCCTTTTGATTTAAAAAAATCTTTCCTTACATGTTTGACTATGGAAGAAGTGGTAAGAAAGTGACTTCATGTAACTGAATGTAAAAACATTCATGAGATTTACATTACCAGTCAAACGAGTGGACACACCTACTCATTCAAGGGTTATAATGATTTGTTTTACCATTTGATCTACATTGTAGAATAATAGTGACGAAATCAAAACTATGAAATAACACATACGGAATCATGTAGTAACCAACAAAAAGTGGTGAACAATTCAAAATATAGCCACCTTGATGACAGCTTTGCACACTCTTGGCATTCTCTCAACCAGCTTCACCTGGAATGCTTTTCCAACAGTCTTGAAGGAGTTCCCACATATGCTGAGCACTTGTTGCCTGCTTTTACTTCACTCTGTGGTCCAACTCATCCCAAACCATCTCAATTGGGTTGAGGTCAGGTGATTGTGAAGGCCAGGTTATCTGATGCAGCACTCATCACTCTCCTTTTTGGTAAAATAGCCCTTACACAGCCTGGAGGTGTGTTGGGTCATTGTCCTGTTGAAAAACAAATGATAGTCCCACTAAGCCAAACCAGATGGGATGGCGTATCGCTTCAGAACGCTGTGGTAGCCAGACAGGTGCGTGCCTTTCCAAATCATGTCAATCAATTGAATTTACCACAGGTGGACTCCAATCAAGTTGTAGAAACATCTCAACAATGATCAATGGAAACAGTAGGCACCCGAGGTCAATTTCAAGTCTCATAGCAAAGGGTCTGAATACTTATGTAAATAAGGTATTTCTGTTTTTTATTTTTAATAAATGTGACGTTTTTTCTCCAAACCTATTTTCTCTTTGTCATTACGGGGTATTGTGTGTAGACTGATGAGGATTTTTATTTATTTAATCCATTGTAGAATAAGGCTGTAATGTAACAAAATGTGGAAAGACAAGTGACAAAAAGGGGGTTAAAGACTTAAAGACATGTAAAAAATATAGATATAATTTTTTACATCTCTTAGATATCAGACAGACACTTCAGAACAAACTTCCTTTAGATGTTCTGGGGGAAACAATGTTACTATGGTTACTGTTGTTCCATGTTGTGAATGTTATCCAATGTGTTACTATGGTTACTGTTGTTCCATGTTGTGAATGTTATCCAATGTGTTACTATGGTTACTGTTGTTCACTGTTGTGAATGTTATCCAATGTGTTACTATGGTTACTGTTGTTCCATGTTGTGAATGTTATCCAATGTGTTAGTATGGGTTATAGCAGTATGGATAAATATTTTTTGTTGATACTTCCATGGGTCTTACAGTTCAAAATCAAATAGCAAAATGATCCTTGGTATAACCTTATAAAACAGTACAATACAGGGGAAGCCCTTCATGTTGTTTAAACCTTAAAACAATTCCATATAGCTTAGAAGAACCTCCCCCTCAGACAGGGCTTAGACTGTAATGGGTTAAAACTATCTGAGACTTACATTACTCTGAGACTAGTTATCCTGGGATCTAACATTACTCTGAGACTAGTTATCCTGGAATCTAACATTACTCTGAGACTAGTTATCCTGGGATCTTACATTACTCAGACTAGTTATCCTGGGATCTAACATTACTCTCAGACTAGTTATCCTGGGATCATACATTACTCTGAGACTAGTTATCCTGGAATCTAACATTACTCTGAGACTAGTTATCCTGGGATCTAACATTACTCTCAGACTAGTTATCCTGGGATCATACATTACTCCGAGACTAGTTATCCTGGGATCTAACATTACTCTGAGACTAGTTATCCTGGGGAATATTTTTAATACATTTGCAAAAAATCTAAACCTGTTTTTGATTTGGCATTATGGGGTATTGTTGTAACGGCGTTCCTCTCTCTCTTCATAAGAAGAGGAGGTGTAGTGATCGAGCCAAGGCGCAGCGGGTTGTGAATACATGATATTTATTAAATAAACAAAACAGACCAAACTAAGACGAAAACGAACTATACTTGATATAACTAACAAAATAACAAAACGATGTAGACAGACCTGAACAAACGAACTTACAAATACACGAAGCACGCCGACACAGGAACAGACTACATAAACGCACGAACAAACCGAAACAATCCCGTATGGTGTAACATTGACACAGAAACAGGAGACAATCACCCACAAACAAACAGTGAGAACACCCTACCTAAATATGACTCTTAATTAGAGGAGAACGCAAAACACCTGCCTCTAATTAAGAGCCATACCAGGCAACCAAAACCAACATAGAAACAGATAACATAGACTGCCCACCCAAAACACATGCCCTGACCTAAAACACATACAAAAACAACATAAAACAGGTCAGGACTGTTACAATTGTGATGGCATTATGGGGTATTGTGATGGCATTATGGGGTATTGTGATGTCATTATGGGGTATTGTGTGTAGATTGATGAGGATTTAAAAAAAATAATAATCAATTTTAGAATAATGGGATGCACCGATATCACATTTTTGGCCAATATTTTCCTTGCCCCCAAAAAACGATACCGATAACCGATATTTAAAATTTTAGCGGCCTTTTAACATTCTAGTACAGTTAAAGAGTTAAACACACACCCGGACGCAGCGGTCTAAGTCACTGCATCTCAGGGCAAGAGGCGTCACTACAGTCCCTGGTTCCAATCCAGGCTGTATCACATCAGGCCGTATGTGAGGCTGTATCAGGCTATATCACATTATGACTGCCTTGCCTGGTTCACCAACTACTTTGCAGACAGAGTTCAGTGTGTCAAATCGGAGGGCATGTTGTCCGGTCCTCTGGCAGTCTCTATGGGGGTACCACAGGGTTCAATTCTCGGGCCGACTCTTTTCTCTGTATACATCAATGATGTTGCTCTTGCTGCGGGCGATTCCCTGATCCACCTCTATGCAGACGACACCATTCTGTACACTTCCGGCCCTTCCTTGGACACTGTGCTATCTAACCTCCAAACGAGCTTCAATGCCATACAACACTCCTTCCGTGGCCTCCAACTGCTCTTAAACGCTAGTAAAACCAAATGCATGCTTTTCAACCGTTCGCTGCCTGCACCCGCACGCCCGACTAGCATCACCACCCTGGACGGTTCCGACCTAGAATATGTGGACATCTATAAGTACCTAGGTGTCTGGCTAGACTGCAAACTCTCCTTCCAGACTCATATCAAACATCTCCAATCCAAAATCAAATCTAGAGTCGGCTTTCTATTCCGCAACAAAGCCTCCTTCACTCACGCCGCCAAACTTACCCTAGTAAAACTGACTATCCTACCGATCCTCGACTTCGGCGATGTCATCTACAAAATAGCTTCCATTACTCTACTCAGCAAACTGGATGCAGTTTATCACAGTGCCATCCGTTTTGTTACTAAAGCACCTTATACGACCCACCACTGCGACCTGTATGCCCTAGTCGGCTGGCCCTCGCTACATGTTCGTCGTCAGACCCACTGGCTCCAGGTCATCTACAAGGCTATGCTAGGTAAAGTGCCGCCTTATCTCAGTTCACTGGTCACGATGGCTACACCCACCCGTAGCACGCGCTCCAGCAGGTGTATCTCACTGATCATCCCTAAAGCCAAAACCTCATTTGGACGCCTTTCCTTCCAGTTCTCTGCTGCCTGCGACTGGAACGAATTGCAAAAATCTCTGAAGTTGGAGACTTTTATCTCCCTCAACAACTTTAAAAATCTGCTATCCGAGCAGCTAACCGATCGCTGCAGCTGTACATAGTCCATCTGTAAACTACCCACCCAATTGACCTACCTCACCCCCCATACTGCTTTTATTTATTTACTTTTCTGCTCTTTTGCACACCAGTATCTCTTCTTGCACATGATCATCTGATGATTTATCACTCCAGTGTTAATCTGCTAAATTGTAATTACTCGATTTATTGCCTACCTCATGCCTTTTGCACACATTGTATATAGATTCTCATTTTTCTACCATGTTATTAACTTGTTTATTGTTTACTCCATGTGTAACTCTGTGTTGTTGTCTGTTCACACTGCTATGCTTTATCTTGGCCAGGTCGCAGTTGCAAATGAGAACTTGTTCTCAACTAGCCTACCTGGTTAAATAAAGGTGAAATAAAATAAAATAAAAAAGGCAGTGATTGGGAGACTCATAGTAGTTGTCTGTTATTGGTGTAGAGAGGAAGACAAAGGAGAGGGAACCCACATGTGGATAGGAAGACATAAATTATCATTATTACTGGAAAATATTCATTTAAAATCCAGGAATTGAACAACTTTAGCTCTCTAGGTCAAGCCAGTGGGTTACAGTAGGTTGTATCTCTCTAGGTCATGCCAGTAGGTTACAGTAGGTTGTATCTCTCTAGGTCATGCCAGTAGGTTACAGTAGGTTGTATCTCTCTAGGTCATGCCCGTAGGTTACAGTAGGTTGTAACTCCAGGTCAAGCCAGTATGCTACAGTAGGTTGTATCTCTCTAGGTCATGCCAGTAGGCTACAGTAGGTTGTAACTCTCTAGGTCATGCCAGTAGGTTACAGTACACTACAGTAGGTTGTATCTCTCTAGGTCATGCCCGTAGGTTACAGTAGGTTGTATCTCTCTAGGTCCTGCCAGTATGCTACAGTAGGTTGTATCTCTCTAGGTCATGCCAGTAGGTTACAGTAGGTTGTATCTCTCTAGGTCATGCCAGTAGGTTACAGTAAGTTTAATCTCTCTAGGTCATGCCAGTAGGTTACAGTAGGTTGTAACTCTCTAGGTCATGCCAGTAGGCTACAGTAGGTTGTAACTCTCTAGGTCATGCCAGTAGGATACAGTAGGTTGTATCTCTCTAGGTCATGCCAGTAGGCTACAGTAGGTTGTAACTCTCTAGGTCATGCCAGTAGGATACAGTAGGTTGTATCCAAGTAAAACAATTATCAATCCAATGTGGAAAGAAGTTTCGTAATGATTAAGTTATGTGGACACGTGACATACCGACAACTTTGATAAAAACACTATAGGAGTTGTCTCCAGATCGCTATGCATGTTCATGCTAGTAGCTTAGCATCTCTCTCCATTGAATACAGGCGGTGCATATTCATGCTAGTAGCTTAGCATCTCTCTCCATTGAATACAGGCGGTTGACGTCAAACACCCTCATATAATATAAACAATAGATTACAATAATAAGATTAATCCACCAATCCAAAGAAAGGGTAGGCGGGAGATAGACAACCCACAGTGCCGCTTTGTGGACAACGACTCCCCTTGTTTGGGCGGCGAGACGTCTTGTCAGTATATCCATAATCTTTGGTGTAGCCAACCCAACTCTCACATGGCACTATTGGGGGGCACGGTGTGTAGTAAAACATCACTACATGCCGTGCCCCCCAGTCTGCGGTCAGCAGATAGACCCTTCTCAAATATATATGTTAAGTCACTTTTTGGAAACGGAACGGAGAAAACAAGGGGTAGCTTGTTCTCTATGTCGTCTGATTCTAGACATATCAGTCATTATCCTGGGCCCTCCGTTGAAGAGGTTGATGAGCCAACTCCGAATATTGAAAGTAAAAAACGATTTTAAGGCTGTACTTACTGGTTTTAATCAGATCTCCTATCTCCTCTTCATCTTTCAATGTGACAGTAATCTCCCCTTCCTCCTTCACTCCATAAACTACATCCACTTCTTTCTCTTCCTCATCCTCTTCTTTTACTGTAACATCCTCCTCCTCTTTCACTGTAACGTCTTCCTCTTCTTTCACTGTAACGTCTTTCTCTTCTTCTTTCACTGTAACAGCCTCACCTTCTACTTCTTGTTTTACTGTGAAATCCTCTTCTTCCTTCTCCTCTTTCACGACAATGTTCAGCCCCAAAGCTTCTTTCTCCGTCCAGCAGATCACCTCTTCTTCAACGAGAGTGGAGTAGTTTAGGGAGCTCATGTTCAGGGATGTTAGCTAGCTAGCTATCATTAGCGACTAGGCTAGTGCTAACTTAACCAGCCAGCTACTATAGCTGACTAATACAAAATAACGTAATATTAAATGAAATAGGTTAACAAGTAGATACGACCTAAGTGTGTCGAAAACACAGTCGGTAATATACACCGAAAGCGTATAAATAGCTTGAATCTTTCGGCTATGTTGGCTAGCAAGCTACCGAGGTGGTTGACGAGCTGTTTATGAAGAACCGTCCACTAGATTATACGTCACGCTGGCAGCGTCGCCTGAAAGACGCACATCGCTGTCTGCTGACTGGAGGGGAAACGCAGTTGAGGATCATATTTTATTTTCAGACAAAGATTATTTTAGATGGATTTAATTAAATAATACTATTATATTGAGACATACAAAGACATGAATGTGTTGATCGATTAGTGCGAATAAAAAATGTTTACTACAGCACATTTAAGGCAGTTACATTAAGTCATACTACATCTAAATAATTAGCAAGCTACTGTAGGTCCATACTGCTCCTACATGGTGTAACAACACATCATATAGATGTATATAATGAACAGACTAGGTCTATACTGCTCCTACATGGTGTAACAATACATCATGTAGATGTCTATAATGAACAGACTATGTCTATACTGCTCCTACATGGTGTAACAATACATCATGTAGATGTATATAATGAACAGACTAGGTCTATACTGCTCCTACGTGGTGTAACAATACATCATGTAGATGTATATAATGAACAGACTAGGTCTATACTGCTCCTACATGGTGTAACAATACATCATGTAGATGTATATAATGAACAGACTAGGTCCATACTGCTCCTACATGGTGTAACAATACATCATGTAGATGTATATAATGAACAGACTAGGTCTATACTGCTCCTACGTGGTGTAACAATACATCATGTAGATGTATATAATGAACAGACTAGGTCCATACTGCTCCTACGTGGTGTAACAATACATCATGTAGATGTATATAATGAACAGACTAGGTCTATACTGCTCCTACATGGTGTAACAATACATCATGTAGATGTATATAATGAACAGACTAGGTCTATACTGCTCCTACATGGTGTAACAATACATCATGTAGATGTATATAATGAACATACTAGGTCTATACTGCTCCTACATGGTGTAACAATACATCATGTAGATGTATATAATGAACAGACTAGGTCTATACTGCTCCTACATGGTGTAACAATACATCATGTAGATGTATATAATGAACATACTAGGTCTATACTGCTCCTACATGGTGTAACAATACATCATGTAGATGTATATAATGAACAGACTAGGTCTATACTGCTCCTACATGGTGTAACAATACATCATGTAGATGTATATAATGAACAGACTAGGTCTATACTGCTCCTACATGGTGTAACAATACATCATATAGATGTATATAATGAACAGACTAGGTCTATACTGCTCCTACATGGTGTAACAATACATCATGTAGATGTATATAATGAACAGTCTAGGTCTATACTGCTCCTACATGGTGTAACAATACATCATGTAGATGTATATAATGAACAGACTAGGTCTATACTGCTCCTACATGGTGTAACAATACATCATGTAGATGTATATAATGAACAGACTAGGTCTATACTGCTCCTACATGGTGAAACAATACTTCATGTAGATGTATATAATGAACAGACTAGGTCTATACTGCTCCTACATGGTGTAACAATACATCATGTAGATGTATATAATGAACAGACTATGTCTATACTGTTCCTACATGGTGTAACAATACATCATGTAGATGTATATAATGAACAGACTAGGTCTATACTGCTCCTACATTATTATGTATTATTATGTGTTATTTATTTCTCCTTTATTTAACCAGGTCGGACAGTTGAGAACAAGTTCTCATTTACAACTGCAACCTGGCCAAGATAAAACAAAGCAGTTCGACAAAAACAACACAGAGTTACACATGGAGTAAAACAAACATACAGTCAATAATACAGTAGAAAAATTAGTCTATATACAATGTGAGCAAGTGAGGTGAGATAAGGGAGGTAAAGGAAAAAAAGGCCTTGGTAGCGAAGTAAATACAATATAGCAAGTAAAACACTGGAATGGTAGATTTGCAGTGGAAGAATGTGCAAAGTAGAGATATAAATAATGGGGTGCAAAGTAGCTAAATAAATAAATAAATACAGTAGGGGAAGAGGTAGTTGTTTGGGCTAAATTATAGATGGGCTATGTACAGGTACAGTAATCTGTGAGCTGCTCTGACAGCTGGTGCTTAAAGCTGGTGAGGGAGATAAGTGTTTCCAGTTTCAGAGATTTTTGTAGCTCATTCGTATTAATGCAGATATTATGGACATTTTGTTTAAAACATGTAATTAAACTATAATTGTAGCTCCTTTAATTTAGACCCAAAATGTATTTGCTATGTGTGCTACGGCCCGGCTATTAAAAGGAACAGGCGACTATTTGAGACTCAGGAATGTTTGGTCACATGGAGTCAAGTGGTCACTAGATGTCTACAGTGACAAAGAGAATTATAGTTGGGGGTGTTGGGAGTGTTAAGTGTGTTGATATAACGGTAATAATGTCACATGGAATCAAGTGGTCACTAGATGTCTACGGTGCCAAAGAGAATTATAGTTGGGGGTGTTAGGAGTGTTGAGTGTGTTGATATAACGGTAATAATGTCACATGGAATCAAGTGGTCACTAGATGTCTACGGTGCCAAAGAGAATTATAGTTGGGGGTGTTGGGAGTGTTGAGTGTGTTGATATAACGGTAATAATGTCACATGGAATCAAGTGGTCACTAGATGTCTACAGTGCCAAAGAGAATTATAGTTGGGAGTGTTGGGAGTGTCCAGTGTGTTGATATAACGGTAATTATGTCAAAATTCCACTTTTAACAACCATCAGAATTGGTTATCAAAAAGTAATGCCTGAGTGGCACAGCGATCTAAGGTACTAGATCACCGTGTTAGAGGTGTCACTATAGACCTGAGTGTTGCAGCGATCTAAGGTACTGTATCACAGTGTAGAGGTGTCACTATACACCCGAGTGGCACAGCGATCTAAGGTACTAGATCACAGTGTTAGAGGCGTCACTATAGACCCGAGTGGCACAGCGATCTAAGGTACTGTATCACAGTGCTAGAGGCGTCACTAGAGGCGTCACCCGGGTTCGATCCCGGGCTGTACCACAACCTGCCGTGATCTTGAGTTCCATAGGGCGGCACACAATTGGCCAAGCGTCGCCCGGTGTTTCCTCCTACACATTGGTGCAGCTGGCTTCCGGGTTAAGCGGGCGGGTGTTAAGAAGCGCGGTTTGACGGGTCATGTTTCAGAGGACGCATGACTCGACCTTCGCCTCCTGAGCCCATTGGGGAGTTGCAGCGATGAGACAAGATCGAAATTGGGGAGAAAAAACGGGGGTAAAATGATAAAAAATGTTTAAAAAATGACAACAGAGGTTGCATCCCAACGTGGCAATAAACAGTAGGCAAAGTGACCAGGACAAAATGAACTCAAACGTTTTACCATTGGAACACTTGATGTAATGATGTAATAATGGACAGAATGAACTCAAACGTTTTACCATTGGAACACTTGATGTAATGATGTAATAATGGACAAAATGAACTCAAACGTTTTACCATTGGAACACTTGATGTAATGATGTAATAATGGACAGAATGAACTCAAACGTTTTACCATTGGAACACTTGATGTAATGATGTAATAATGGACAAAATGAACTCAAACGTTTTACCATTGGAACACTTGATGTAATGATGTAATAATGGACAAAATGAACTCAAACGTTTTACCATTGGAACACTTGATGTAATGATGTAATAATGCACAGAATGAACTCAAACGTTTTACCATTGGAACACTTGATGTAATGATGTAATAATGGACAAAATGAACTCAAACGTTTTACTATTTTACCCTCCATTTGCAACAACGTCACTGAGCACCATCACTATCTTTCCTTCATGGATCTCCTGCATGTTTACATATCTGGCATTACTCATCTCATATGTATATACTGTATTCTATCCTATTCTACTGTATCTTAGTCTATGTATTACTCATCTCATATGTATATACTGTATTCTATCCTATTCTACTGTATCTTAGTCTATGCATTACTCATCTCATATGTATATACTGTATTCTATCCTATTCTACTGTATCTAAGTCTATGCATTACTCATCTCATATGTATATACTGTATTCTATCCTATTCTACTGTATCTAAGTCTATGCATTACTCATCTCATATGTATATACTGTATTCTATCCTATTCTACTGTATCTAAGTCTATGCATTACTCATCTCATATGTATATACTGTATTCTATCCTATTCTACTGTATCTTAGTCTATGCATTACTCATCTCATATGTATATACTGTATTCTATCCTGTTCTACTGTATCTTAGTCTATGCATTACTCATCTCATATGTATATACTGTATTCTATCCTATTCTACTGTATCTTAGTCTATGCATTACTCATCTCATATGTATATACTGTATTCTATCCTATTCTACTGTATCTTAGTCTATGCCCCTCTGACATCACTCGTCCATATTTTTATATATTCTTATTCCTTTACTTAGATTTGTGTGTATTAGGTATTTGTTGTGAGCTAGGAACACAAGCATTGAGTTAGATATTACTGCACTGTTGGAGCTAGAAACACAAGCATTAATTTAGATATTACTGCACTGTTGGAGCTAGAAACACAAGCATTTAGTTAGATACTACTGTTGGAAACACCCCATCTCTTTACATTACTTATGCATATTCAGTGGCCTGACTGCATCCAGACTATGTCAAAGGCCCATCCTGGTAGATCTGAACCTAATGCAGCTTGGAGTGATCAGATGACAGAAGTCACATTTAGGTGCCAGGTGTAGATGCTCCATATCCATTGCTTTGAGTGTTTTTTATAATATGACTAAATATGTTAATTTCTGTGTTGCAGGGGCAGTCAAGAAATGGAACGGCAAGGCCACAGAACATGACCACTCCACCATCAGAGCTGTGGGAGACCACCTCAAGCCCCTGGTAGAGCCGGGGGTAGTGTTTACCACTCCACCACGCCTTCAGCAGGCTTGAAAAGTAATACTGTTTTTCATACTAAGATGGACCAAGAGTCTGTTGATTGGTCAGTCATTGGATTCATTTGTTGAAATCAAATCAAGCTTTATTTACAGCACATTTCAGACATGCAACACAATGGCTTCAGGAAAAAACAATGAAAATAAACAGGAATATTCAGTACACAAACATAAGAGGATAAAAAACAATAATACCAACTTAAAGACTAATGAGCATCCTAAGGAAATGCCATTGATTAAAATATCCAATCCAAAAATATAAGCTTGTTTTTTAGGATGGGCTCTGAAAGTCACTATGGGGTGTCCAATGAAAGTTGACTAGTAACAACAACTGGGACCTCAAAGACACCCACCATGAGACCCACTAAATCTGGCCAAGAAGAGGCAAACAAAAGAAAAACCCACACCAAACTTAAAGACAGGAAGCAAACCAAAAAGGTGGAGCAACTAAAGGTGTTGACTCTCCACATCTATCAAGACAACTGAAGCACTGGGCCAGACACTCTTAAATAGAACCTGGACCAGCTCAGGTGAAACACCTTCCCACGAACGAGATGGACAAGCCAGCACAGGTGTAACACATACTGACTAACGAGGTGACACTTATCAGTGCGTCCTACGTGCTGACGAGCTATACGTGCTGAAATCCAACCTCAAAACATAAATGGAAAAACCAAAGACTGTAACACCTTCCCCCCTTAAGACAACAAATATATCCTATATTTTTGTTGGACAACAGAAAACAATTTCCATTTCACATTATCAACTACAATGCTTCATGAGCCCAAACAAAACTCATCTTCCAAAAACTCATCCGTGTTCTAGAACTCTCGTCCTCTTGGAACGAGCCCAAACAAAACTCATCTCCAATACGGAAAAACGTGCAGTAAAAATAAACTGTGATCCATGGCAATGCACTGGCTAAACGCAAAACATTTTGACTGCACCCCTTGAGACAATCAGCAACCAGGTTGTTCTCACCACGGACATGTCTGATTTCAAGAGGAAACTCCTGCAATATCCGTAGTAACTTTCCACCTCACTGCGGAGCTTCTCTCTCTTTTCAGGATTCACTAGATAGGCATGTTGTTGGATCAGGGCCCAGTCCCCAATGTCATGATCTAGTACATTTGGGTTGGCACATCTGAGAATGAACCCTGATATTCTAAAAGAAGGGCAACAATGTCAATATATTTATACCCGAAAATTGTCAGTTGATTGCATAAATAATTATGATTACTAAAAGTTACATGAATTGTAAACATGAATTACCAAAACCAAATGTACACCCCTTTGATAATATGTATTGTCAATAATTCACTTAATGGTAAGGCATGGTATAATAAAAAATGTTTAAAAAAATATTTGATTGCATAGTCTTATTTTCAACGTCTTTTCAATTACATTGTGCTAGGTGGGATAGCCTCAATGTCAAAACACAGTTTTAACGTGTCCAAATCAATAACCAATATGCAGAAACAATTTGGGATAAATTGAAAACCTAAACATAACATGTGCTATTTACACAAACATCTGCCACAATAATCATATTTCTTGTATTTTTTTAAACAAGCTCCTTATAAACTGCACAAGCACAAGAAACGCTGTTTTGACAAGTAGCAATAAATCACTGATATCAATTAGAGGAGAAATCAGGTTGTACGTGATGTTGGAATGCATTTAAATGTAGGGGTCGCTAAACAAATTAACGCAACACTTATTTGTCATAACTAATCAATTTCATGCTAAAATCATTTGTGCAACAGGAGGGAGATGAGGTTGCACGTCCTATTAAAACTAACAGCTCAAAAACCACACTGAATCTGGGAATAATGTGTACTTACTAAATCTCATAAATAGTAGTCTTTCAATGCAGAGCCTGGATTTTCCCCCTGAGGCTAATATCCATATCATGTTGAAATCAATAGAACAGGGGACAAACATTTAGGGTTCTACATTGTGACATCATGACAATTCTCCTACTACAATGTTAAAACATTCTACATTGTGACATCATTAAAATACTCCTACTACAACATTAAAACATTCTACATTGTGACATTTCATTGATATCATGAAACAACTCCTTCATGTATTTTCTGATGATTAGTCAGAGATCTTTTATCAGATTATCTATGGTCACAGCTATATATTTGCTCTCCTGTGTGTGTTCTCTTGTACACTGTCAGATAGCTAGATTGAACAAAACTCTTCCCACATTGATCACAGCTATAAGATTAATCTCCTGTGTGTGTTCTCTGGTGCACTGTCAGAGAGCTAGATTGAACAAAACTCTTCCCACATTGATCACAGCTATAAGATTTATCTCCTGTGTGTGTTCTCTGGTGCACTGTCAGATAGCCAGATTGACAAAAACTCTTCCCACATTGATCACAGCTATAAGGTTTCTCTCCTGTGTGTGTTCTCTGGTGTAAAGTCAGAGAGACAGATGCAGTAAACCTCTTCCCACATTGATCACAGCTGTAAGGTTTCTCTCCTGTGTGTGTTCTCTGGTGTAGAGTCAGCTGGTTAGATGTAGTAAAACACTTCCCACATTGATCACAGCTGAAAGATTTCTCTCCTGTGTGTATTCTCTGGTGATTGGTCAGAGCTCCAGATTGACTAAAACTCTTCCCACATAGATCACAGCTATAAGGTTTCTCTCCTGTGTGTGTTCTCTGGTGTATCTTCAGATGGCTATATGCTGTAAAACTCTTCCCACAGTGACCACAGCTAAAAGGTTTCTCTCCTGTGTGTATTCTCTGGTGATTGGTCAGAGCTCCAGATTGACTAAAACTCTTCCCACATAGATCACAGCTATAAGATTTCTCTCCTGTGTGTATTCTCCAGTGCACTGTCAGAACGCTAGATGTAGTAAAACTCTTCCCACATTGATCACAGCTAAAAGATTTCTCTCCTGTGTGTGTTCTCTGGTGTACAATCAGCTGGCTATATCTAGTAAAACTCTTCCCACATTGGTCACAGCTAAAAGATTTCTCTCCTGTGTGTGTTCTCTGGTGTACAGTCAAATGGCAAGATCTATCAAAACTCTTCCCACATTGACCACAGCTATAAGATTTCTCTCCTGTGTGTGTTCTCTGATGTTGAGTCAGAACGCTAGATGTAGTAAAACTCTTCCTACATTGACCACAGCTATAAGGTTTCTCTCCTGTGTGTGTTCTCTGGTGTATTTTAAGTTCTGATGAAGATTTGCAACCTTTCCCACAGTCAGAGCAGAAGTGAGATTTCTTCCCTGTGGTTCTCTGCTGGTGTTTCTTGAGGTGTTTTGACGTGGAGAGACTCTTCTCTGCCTCTTTAGCATCATGAGATTTTTGAGGCTCCCCAGAGGATCCACGATAGTCACGTCTCTCTCCTGTGTGAACAACAAGTCAGACAGATGGTTAAAAGCCCACAACAGCAGAAATCCACTGTAAAAGGTGATACCAACAGCGTAGCCATGATGTTGTACAACAATTGTCGTCTGCCCTTGGTTCACTCCAGACTTGACTGCCCTTGACCAGCACAAAAACACCCTGTGGCGTACTGCACTAGCATCGAATATTCCCCGCGATATGAAACTTTCAGGGAAGTCAGAAACCAATACACACGGTCAGTTTGAAAAAGCTAGCCTTTACTTTCCTAACAGAAATATGCATCCTGCAGCACTAATTCCCAAAAGTTTTGGGACACTGTAAAGTCCATGGAAAATAAGAGTATCTCCTCCCAGCTGCCAACTGCACTGAGGCTAGGAAACACTGTCACCACTGATAAATCCACGACAATAGAGCAATTTAATAAGCATTTTTCTACGGTTGGCCATGCTTTCCACCTGGCTACCCCAACCCCGGCTAACAGCTCCGCACCCCTCGCAGCAACTTGCCCAAGCTCCCCCTGCTTCTCCTTCACCCAAATACAAACAGCTGATGTTCTGAAAGAGCTGCAAAATCTGGATGCCTAAAAATCAGCTGGGCTAGACAATCTGGACCCTCTCTTCCTAAAGTTATCTGCCGCCATTGTTGCAACCCCTATTACTGGTCTGTTCAATCTCTCTTTCGTATCGTCTGAGATTCCTAAAGATCGGAAAGCTGCCGTGGTCATCCCCCTCTTCAAAGGGGGTGACACTCTAGACCCAAACTGTTGTAGACCTATATCCATCCTGCCCTGCCTTTCTAAAGTCTTCGAAAGCCAAGTGAACAAACAGATCACTGACCATTTCGAATCCCACCGTACCTTCTCCGCTATGCAATCTGGTTTCCGAGCTGGTCACGAGTGCACCTCAGCCTCGCTCAAGTTACTAAACGATATCATAACCGCCATCGATAAAAGACAGTACTGTGCAGCCGTATTCATCAACCTAGCCAAGTCTTTCGACTCTGTCAATCCCCGTATTCTTATCGGCAGACTCAACAGCCTTGGTTTCT
The DNA here is from genome assembly GCF_029448725.1 of Salvelinus fontinalis. Classification (NCBI taxonomy): domain Eukaryota; kingdom Metazoa; phylum Chordata; class Actinopteri; order Salmoniformes; family Salmonidae; genus Salvelinus; species Salvelinus fontinalis. Next base: position 177,045 of record NW_026600271.1, read on the forward strand.
CAAATGACTGCCTCGCCTGGTTCACCAACTACTTCTCTGATGGAGTTCAGTGTGTCAAATCGGAGGGCCTGTTGTCCGGACCTCTGGCAGTCTCTATGGGGGTGCCACAGGGTTCAATTCTCAGGCTGACTCTGTATATATCAATGCTGTAACTCTTGCTGTGGGTGTTTCTCTGATGACACCATTCTGTATACATATGGCCCTTCTTTGGACACTGTGTTAACAAACCTCCATACGAGCTTCAACGCCATACAACACTCCTTCCGTGGCCTCCAACTGCTCTTATATGCTAGTAAAACTAAATGCTCTTCAACCGATCGCTGCCCGCATCCGCCCGCCCGACAAGCATCACTACTCTGGACTAGAGGTCGACCGATTATGATTTTTCAATGCCGATACCGACACCGATTATTGGAGGGGAAAAAAAGCCGATACCGATTAATCGGACGATTTATTTAAAAAAAATGTTTTTAAATATATATATATCATACACACACACACATTTTTGTAATAATGACAATTGCAACAATACTGAATGAACATTGAACACTTTTATTTTAAACTTAAAATAATACATAAATACACACAGGCACACAGCTCTGAAGTGACAATGATACTGAAGAGTCTGCTTAGGAGACAAATACTCTCAACTGTTTGAATAAAAATAGAGTTTAAGTTACCTGTGATGAATGTTGAAAACAAAAACTTTAATTTCTATATGCAGGAAATCCTATTTTAATAATGGGCATGGTAAGAATTGACAACCAAAGTGCGAGTCATAATTCCCATGACACCTAGCAAAAAGCGGTTCCTTCATTTATTGCATAGGATATTTTTAGATTCACTTAAAATAAGGTCTGTGTTTCGTGTAGGCTTACATCACCGTGCCAATTTTATAACTGTGTAGATATCCATTGGACAAGGTAACTCTGATCAATATTGGCTAAATATAAGCCAAGATATTAAAAAAAATTGTAGAGTGGATTTATGAAAATATGTTGACAAACGTTACCTTATCCTAGTGAGATTTACACGGGTATCAAAACGTTGAGGCGGTTTAAGCCTGCACGAAACACAGACCTTATTTGAAGTAGATCAAGACATTCTCTATGGAAGACATGAACGGTAAAATAACGAAGGAACCCCTTTCAAATTCAGCCGCAAGTTATTACAGGAATTATAACGCGTCGACTATTTCTCTCTAAACCATATACCTTTGACTAATCCGGAAACTATCACCTCGAAAACAAAACGTTTATTCCGTTCCGTATGTTATCTAACGGTTGGCATCTATGAGTCTAAATATTTCTGTTACATTGCACAACCTTCAATGTTGTCATAATTTCGTAAAATTCTGGCAAATTAGTTCGCAAAGAGCCAGGCGGCCCAAACTGTTGCATATACCCTGACTCTGCGTGCAATGAACGCAAGAGAAATGACACAATTTCACCTGGTTAATATTGCCTGCTAACCTGGATTTCTATTAGCTAAATATGCAGGTTTAAAAATATATACTTGTGTATTGATTTTAAGAAAGGCATTGATGTTTATGGTTAAGTACACATTGGAGCAATGACAGTCATTGATTGATTGTTTTTTATAAGATAAGTTTAATGCTAGCTAGCAACTTAGCTTACTGCACTCGCCAACAGGCAGGCTCCTCGTGGAGTGCAATGTAATCAGGTGTTAGAGCATTGGACTAGTTAACTGTAAGGTTGCAAGATTGGATCCCGCGAGCTGACAAGGTTAAAAATCTGTCGTTCTGCCCCGTTCCTAGGCCGTCATTGAAAATAAGAATGTGTTCTTAACTGACTTGCCTAGTTAAATAAAGATTAAATAAAGGTGTAAAAAAAATTATATATATATTTAAAAAAAATACATCTGCAAATCGGCGCCCAAAAATACTGATTTCCGATTGTTATGAAAACTTGAAATCGGCAATTCCGATTAATCGGTCGACCTCTACTCTGGACGGTTCTGACTTAGAATATGTGGACAACTATAAATACCTAGGTGTCTGGTTAGACTGTAAACTCTCCTTCCAGACTCACATTAAGCATCTCCAATCCAAAGTTAAATCTAGAATCGGCTTCCTATTTCCTATAGCCTCCTTCACGCTGCCAAACATGGCCTCGTAAAACTGACTATCCTACCGATCCTTGACGTCGGTTATGTCATTTACAAAAGGTGATTCTACAAAGTATTGAAAAGTATTATTGGTGTGAATACAAGAACAATAACATAGGCCTACTGTAAGACCCATTACTTCACCTAACAACAACATAGACCTACTGTAGGACCCATAACTTCACCTAACAACAACATAGACCTACTGTAGGACCCATAACAATAACATAGACCTACTGTAGGACCCATAACTTCACCTAACAATAACATAGACCTACTGTAGGACCCATAACAACAACCTAGACCTACTGTAGGACCCATAACTTCACCTAACAATAACATAGACCTACTGTAGGACCCATAACTTCACCTAACAACAACAACATAGACCTATGACTATAAATAATTTAATATTTACAGGTGAAACATGGAAACGAAAATGTATTTTTCATGACATTTCATAACCTGATCACCAGATAATTTTGTGAATAATCCCACTAGGCTACTCTGTAATGTGATGTCATTCTAAATGTCCTGAATAACGGAAAATAGCTCAGACTAACGTGACCCTACTGTAAATCAAGCAGACAATAACACAATATAAACATCAATTTCTTAGGGATGTTGGATCCAACGTGGAGCACAGCATAACTGTCTTTACCAGAGTAAAGAATGAAGAAGCACTTTGGTTGTTGCATGTCGTGATGTTTGTCATATGACTGGCATTCAGAAAATGATTTCCTGGGTCAGCTGATTATAGCTGAACATGTGACTGTTACTAAATTGCTACAGTATTAAGAATTATGTGTAATTATTGAACCAGTTATATGCATATCATATTTTCTGGGCCCGAGTAGCAGGCAGTTTAATTTGGGCACGCTTTTCATCCAAAATTCCAAATGCTTCCCTACCCTAGAGAAGTTAAGCTCGAGACCTTGGGTCTCGACCCCGCCCTGTGCAACTGGGTCCTGGACTTTCTGACCGGCTGCCCCCAGGTGGCGAAGGTAGGAAACAATATCTCCACCCCGCTGATCCTCAACACTGGGGCCCCACAAGGGTGCGTTCTGAGCCCTCTCCTGTACTCCCTGTTCACCCATGACTGTGTGGCCATGCACGCCTCCAACTCAATCATCAAGTTTGCAGACGACACTACAGTGGTCGGCTTGATTACCAACAACGACAAGACGACCCGCAGGGAGGAGGTGAGGGCACTCGGAGTGTGGTGTCAGGAAAATAACCTCTCACTCAACATCAACAAAACAAAGGAGATGATCGTGGACTTCAGGAAACTGCAGAGGGAGCACCCCCCTATCCACATCGACGGGACAGTAGTGGTTCCTCGGCGTACACATCACAGACAAACTGAAATGGTCAACCCACAGAGACAGTGTGGTGAAGAAGGCGCAACAGCGACTCTTCAACCTCAGGAGGCTAAAGAAATTTGTCTTGTCACCGAACACACTCACAAACTTTTATAGACGCACAATTGAGAGCATCCTGTCAGGCTGTATCACCGCCTGGTATGGCAACTGCACCGCCCTCAACCGCAAGACCCTCCAGAGGGTGGTCCGGTCTGCACAAGGCATCACCGGGGCAAACTACCTGCCCTCCAGGACACCTACACCACTCGATGTCACAGGAAGGCCAAAAAGATCATCAAGGACAACAACCACCCGAGCCACTGCCTGTTCACACCGCTATCATCCAGAAGGCGAGGTCAGTACAGGTGCATCAAAGCTGGGACCGAGAGACTGAAAAACAGCTTCTATCTCAAGGCCATCAGACTGTTAACCTGCCATCACTAACATTGAGAGGCTACTGCCAACATACAGACTCAATCTCTAGCCACTTTAATAAATGGACTTAATAAAAGGTATCTCTAGTCACTTTAAATAACGCAACTTTAATAATGTTCACATACGCTACATTACTCTCATATGTATATACAGTATTCTATACCATCTACTGCATCTGCCTATGACGCACGGCCATCGCTCATCCATGTATTTATATGTACATTTTCTTATTCATCCCTTACATTTGTGTGTAAAAGGTAGTTGTTGTGAATTTGTTAGATAACTTGTTAGATATTACTGCATTGTCGGAACTATAAGCACAAGCATTTCGCTACAGTCGCATTAACATCTGCTAACCATGTGTATGTGACCATTAACATCTGCTAACCATGTGTATGTGACCATTAACATCCGCTAACCATGTGTATGTGACCATTAACATCCGCTAACCATGTGTATGTGACCATTAACATCCGCTAACCATGTGTATGTGACCATTAACATCCGCTAACCATGTGTATGTGACCATTAACATCCGCTAACCATGTCTATGTGACCATTAACATCTGCTAACCATGTATATGTGACCATTAACATCCGCTAACCATGTGTATGTGACCATTATCATCTGCTAACCATGTGACCAATAACATCCGCTAACCATGTGTATGTGACCATTAACATCCGCTAACCATGTGCATGTGACCATTAACATCCGCTAACCATGTGCATGTGACCATTAACATCCACTAACCATGTGACCAATAACATTTGATTTGACCTGACCCCGCAGCAAGTTCTGTCAATTTATTCATTGTCTTTTGTTTGTCAATGTTGACGCACACCTGATTACACATATAGAAGTAGGATTAGTCTACCTGGTTACACATATAGAGGTAGGACTAGTCTACCTGGTTACACATATAGAAGTAGGACTAGTCTACCTGGTTACACATATAGAGGTAGGACTAGTCTACCTGGTTACACATATAGAATTAGGACTAGTCTACCTGACAACACATATAGAGGTAGAACTAGTCTACCTGGTTACACATATAGAGGTAGGACTAGTCTACCTGATTACACATATAGAGGTAGGACTAGTCTACCTGATTACACATATAGAAGTAGGACTAGTCTACCTGTCCTGAGCGCAAATGTAGATCTATAAATGTGCCCATTTGGGGATGTCTGATAGTATTTCAGATTGTCTTAATGCTGCACCACTAATGAGCTGTGGAGCTTCTCAAAGAATGTTTTTTTTCACATCCAAACAGCAAGTAAACAAAGTCTAATCAAAATCAATTGCGAATGACAATAGTTCCTCAAAGTATTTTCGTAAAATATTTCCAGCTCTCGCCATTTCGATAACCACTCGGCATAAAAGGGAAAATGTGATCCACTCTGATCCAGTGGAAATGTCATAAAATACCTGATTACTGTCAGGAAACTCACTGGAGCAGGAAACTGAGGGCCTAGAATACTTCATACAATGTTGCAAGCTTGCTATCCGAGTTTCCTGACCCAGTTGATAGTTGATACAATGTTTAAAGTTTGTTGTAGACAGGCCATGTGCAGCCAATGTGATTTCTAGGATATTTATTTCTATCAGGATATTTTCTACCTGCAGAAAGCCATGTTTTTATTTGTTGGCTTTGTGTAGGCTATCTTTACATAGTTGGCAATGGCAATAAAAGTTACTTTTAGATTTTTATAATTTTCATTTAGATTTAGATAGAATGTAGATTAATCACAGACAATAATTTTGAGATACTATTATAATTTAAATGAAAACTGTTCCACGAAAATGTGCATATGAAAATCATAACTTGCACACAGATTCGCAGAAACGGTCAGATAAATTGGCACTCCAACTGGAAAAGGTTGCAGACTGATGATGTAGTAAATTACTAGTCTATTAGTCTATCTATCTGTAGTCTATTAGTCTATTACTGAAAACTTCAGGAGCAGAACGGCAGAATTTACGAAGTCCCGCAGCGGAGGGGGGACTCCCTCTGGTCGGGTTGTGTTGATGACCGGCTCCCTCTGGTCGGGTTATGTTGACGACCGGCTCCCTCTGGTCGGGTTATGTTGACGACCGGCTCCCTCTGGTCAGGTTGTGTTGACGACCGGCCCCCTCCGGTCGGGTTATGTTGACGACCGGCTCCCTCTGGTCGGGTTGTGTTGACGACCGGCTCCCTCTGGTCAGGTTATGTTGACGACCGGCTCCCTCTGGTCGGGTTATGTTGACGAGCGGCTCCCCCTGGTCGGGTTATGTTGACGAGCGGCTCCCTCTGGTCGGGTTATGTTGACGAGCGGCTCCCTCTGGTCGGGTTATGTTGACGAGCAGCTCCCTCTGGTCGGGTTATGTTGACGAGCGGCTCCCTCTGGTTATGACTTCGAGTCATTTGTGTGTCTTAATTATTTGATCAAACAGAATGCTTAAAGCATCAGACAAGTTCAGTACGTATATTTGATTTTATAAAAACACATGGGGCGATTGGTAGAAAGAACAGATGACTCTTGGTTGACCAAGATGTCTTTTAGTTGGGGACAGCACTAGAACATGATTTTGTGGCTCCCGAGTGGCGCAGAGGACACTGCATCTCAGTGCTTGAGGCGCCACTACAGACACCCTGGATCAAATCCAGACTGTATCACAACCGGCCGTGATTGGGAGTCACATAGGGCGGCGCACAATTGGCCCAGCATCGTCCGGGGTAGGCAGTCATTGTAAATAAGAATTTGTTCTTAACTGACTTAACTGAAATAAAGGTTACACTTAAATAAATTTAAAAAACAGTGTTTCATGATAAACCATTTTTTACAAATCCGTCAAGGCACCAACTTTGAGAAGGGTTTAAAACAAAGGTTTCAAACCAATTCATGAATGTAATTGAATCTAGGTATGTCTTGCCTTTAATGTAAAGGCATGAAAAAAAATTGGCTGAATATTATACAATGACTTATCAACAGCTCTAATAATTTGCCTTCACAGGAAATCTTCACTGGCAATTCTAGAATATACTATATAGCCTAGAAACCTGGTTAAACTATCACTATGACATCATGGATGAATTCTAGAATATACTATATATCCTAGAAACCTGGTTAAACTATCATTATGACATCATGGATGAATTCTAGAATATACTATATATCCTAGATACCTGGTTAAACTATCATTATGACATCATGGATGAATTCTAGAATATACTATATATCCTAGAAACCTGGTTAAACTATCATTATGACATCATGGATGAATTCTAGAATATACTATATATCCTAGATACCTGGTTAAACTATCACTATGACATCATGGATGAATTCTAGAATATAATATATAGCCTAGAAATCTGGTTAAACTACCATTATGACATCATGCATGGCCAGTCCTTGTATTCATAGTGTAGTGAATTCAGGGGGTAGCCCTGAGCTGGACTCAAACCTGGGTCCAGCGACTGTCAAGCCAACACCTTATAACTGTTACACCAAGATGTCTGAACTTCTTGATGAGTTCGCTAGGTGTTGAGTTAGGGTTGCTACAATAGCTATCTCTATGAATTTGAGAGTGGATACATTTCTCCAGCCCCATCCCTCAGCTGTTTACCAAACCAAGTCTCTTGGCAGCCATTTTGTTCCTGTTTAAATACTAGGTTGTCCCTTTAAAAAGCCACACATCAATCAACCAACCTGCAGTTGAAACAATAACAAGGCTCTCATTCCACAACTGTTTTGGTAATAAGATGATGATGGACCTGGAGACATTTAACTACTCTCAAAGTCATAGACAGATCTATGGATGCAAGGACTGACCATCCATGATATCAACATTATAGTTAACCATGTTGAGGCTATACAGTGTTGATTTACATTGTTTCTAAACATTGGAGTAAAAAAAAACGTATTTCCCCTTTAACACCAAACATCAGTTCAACAACTGCAGAGTTTGTACCTCTGTATTTAAGACAGTACTTACCAGTGGTAATCACGGCCCGGTTTCTCAAAACCATCTTATGACTAAGTTCATCTTTAGAACCACTGCATGCCTTAAATTGCGTTTGGGAAATCGGGCACAGATATCCAGTTTCTTCCTCCTCTTCTTCCGATGAGACCGTAATCTCCCCCTCCTCCGCTTTCACTTCAAAAACGGAATCCTCCTCATCTTTTACTGTAACACCCTCCTCCTCTTTCACTCTGAACGCCTCTTCTTTCACTGTAACGTCTTCCTCTTCTTTCACTGAAACGTCTTTCTCTTCTTCTTTCAGGGTAACAGCCTCATCCACTACTTGTTTTAGTATTGTAACATTCTCCTCATCTTTCACTCTGAACGCCCCTTCCTTCACTGTAACGTCTTTCTCTTCTTCTTTCCCTGTAACAGCCTCACCCTCTACTTGTTTTTGTATTGTAACATCCTTCTCTTCCTCCTCCTCTTTGATGAGAGCTTCTTTCTCCGTCCAGCAGACCGTCTCTTCTTCAGCAGGAAGAGAGTAATTTAGTGAACTCATGGTCTGAGATGTTAGCTAGCTAGGCTAATGCTAACTTAACCAGCCCGCTAGCTGAATAATAACAACACCGTAAATATGAAATTAAATAGGATAACTAACCAACTAGACGACAGAAGTGGGTTTAAAATACAGTGGCTAATATTCACTAAAGCGTCTAAAGAGCTTTATGGGTTCGGCTATTTTGGCTAGCAAGCTACCGAGGTGTCTGACTAACTGTTGCTGCTGCTGAAAGAAGCGTTCCGTCCACTAGATTATACGTCACACTAACAGCATTGCGTTCCGTCCACTATAAAATACGTCACACTAACAGCATTGCCTTAAAATCGCACACCGCCAACTGCTGACTGCTGACTGGAATGGGTAACGCTCAGTCTGAACCTCTGACTGCGATGGAGATGTGCGACTTTAAGACAATGACGCTAGTGTGACGTAAAATATATATTATAATGTTCAGACAAAAAGTTAGTGTAGGAAGCATGAGTTTTTACTCACCAGTGTAACTATACAGTGTGGTTAAAGACTTAGTAACTTAGTTGTGTTCACGATCTGGTTCCCTATAATCACAACCAGTTATGTTTTTGAATTATCACATATGTATTAATTTATTTCGGGATTCTGGGTAATCCACAGCAGATTTATGGAGAATTGCTGTGGGTGAGTTCAAAATGGAATAGTCCCGGAATAGAAATATATAAAGTTGACATTACATCATAAAATCCACCTTTTAAATCATACATTAGCAATTTATGTTTTAGTAACTACTGTTGTTGGTTTGGCGTCAAATAAGCCTCTCTTTATATGTTATTTGCCAAATCTCAGTTTTCCATGTGGGTTTTATGCTAAAGTTCCCTCTTTCAAATTTGTATCTAACTGGAAAATGCATCTTCTTTAGGAGTGCTATTTTTACCCTGTCGACTACTGATCATTCATCCACACTGTGTGTCTCATCAATGCAGGTCATTTATGACAAATGTATAAAGTACATGTTTTATAAACTCATGAACCCCAGACAGTTTATCAGCCCGGTTTTGTTAGTTTAGGTGTGTTATACTTCTTCACCACCAGAGGGGGACATTTAAACATTTTCTAGGTTAATTTGATATATTTTTTTTTTGTTTTGTCAACTTTTCAATGGGGATGTTATGTTTGATACCGGAGGTACGAGGCCTTGAAAGCATTAAACTTCAAAGAAGTGTGCCGATGCCTGTATCATTTTATCACCAGCACGTGATCAATGACGTCTGGAACTTCATTTCGTCGAACAACCACCTGATTGGTTTGGTTTGGTTCGACACTGCAGCCGACTGCCAACTGACTGCTCTACAAATCACCTTACATCATAAATAACTACTCATTATTATTGAAGCAGTGTGTCAGTTTTTCAGCATTGATCAATGACTTCTGAAGGTAAATTTTTCTCCCATCATTCTGTTTGTCTCTGATCTTATGATCTGCAAACACGTTTAGGTCTTGTTAAATGGTCTCGGTGCTGGTTGGCTACGCTGGTTAGGCTAATAGCTAGTTGGCTAAATAGCTAACGTTAGCTGTTTGGCTACGCTGGTTAGGCTAATAGCTAGTTGGCTAAATAGCTAATGTTAGCTGGCTGGCTAAGATAACTGCATATAGCTAATGTTAACTGGCCGGCTAAGATAACTGCATATAGCTCATGTTAGCTGGCCGGCAAAGATAACTGCATATAGCTAACGTTAGCTGACTGGCTAAGATAACTGCATGTAGCTAATGTTAGCTGGCTGGCTAAGATAACTGTATATAGCTAATGTTAGCTGGCTGGCTAAGATAACTGCATATAGCTAACATTCTTTGATATTTGGTTAGATGGCGTTATGTATTTCCAAAACGATGGTTTACTTTAATCACTCAAGTCATGAGAGCAAACGATCGTTTAATTTGAAGTTCTACATTTGAAGTTATTTCTGTTGTAGTTAACATCATAGGTAATAGGCTGGTCCTCCATATTACTTCACACCTAACTCTATCATTCTTCTGAATTCTGATTGGTTTCATGTAATAACTCCAAAAATAGAACAGTGAGGTGTAACTTTGCATTGGGAAAAATATTTTTTATTATCTTTTTTTAAACAATACAAAACATACAAACGACAACATCATACAAACATTAACTACATCACACCTGCCCAGACCCACTAGAACCCAGCCCCATCTCCAGCGCCCGCATCAGCACCATTTTATTTCTCTCCATCACTTTCAACTTTTAGATAATAAAGCATTTGACCTTTCTATTGAATTAACAACAGCGGATTGGTTGATTTCCAGGTTTTAATTAAGTATCATTTTTAAGATGATTTATGAGAAAAGTATCGTCCAACTCTGGGGTATCTCACTGCACCCTCAAATGCCATGTTTTGAAATATACAGACAGACAGATTCAAAGTAATTTTACATTGTATAACTGTACTTCTGACAGCCAACTTTCTAACTCCGCCCATAACTTTATGACATCATAACATTCCCAGAAGGATTATTGAGTCATTGTTAGTTTTACACTGAAGACATGACTCTGCCGTTGTGCTGTAGAAATTGTGAATTTTGTCTCTTGTATAATAAGGGACTATCATTTGTCCCAACATCACAGGCCACAGACTTTGATGCAGTTAAAGACTTCCAAAAGTGTTTCCCCAGTTTCAGATCAACTGAGTTTTTTTAATGGGGTTTCTCCCTGTGCACCTGCCAATGTAAATCCTTTGAACGAGACAAGTTACCAGACAGGACATATTGCTAATATTCTTCCCATTAATAACCTGAATGACAATTATCTTGTGGGCGGTGGTGGTGATGACGTCCTATTCGATGACGTCGTCCATCGGGGTTCCCCTAAAAAGAAGACGCTCTGGATTGATCCCTGGAGTCAGATGTGAAGGAGGAGGTTGATCATCAGGAGTCAGATGTGAAGGAGGAGGTTGATCATCAGGAGTCAGATGTGAAGGAGGAGGTTGATCATCAGGAGTCAGATGTGAAGGAGGAGGTTGATCATCAGGAGTCAGATGTGAAGGAGGAGGTTGATCATCAGTGAACCTCTAGGATTGTGGCTGGGCTGGCGTTTCCACTTTCAGCTTGGTCATATATTTTGATACATTGAATGTTGATATTGTGAACCTATGTTATATATTTGTACCTCCTGTTTCATGAAGTGATGTCACTAAGTACTGCCCCGATATATACAATGCATTCGGAAAGCATTCAGACCCCTTCACTTTTTCCACATTTTGTTACGTTACAGCTTTATTCTAAAATTGATTAAATAATTTCCCCCCCCTCTAATCTACACAATACCCAATAATGACATCACAATACCCCATAATGACATCACATTGCCCATCTTGACATCACAATACCCCATAATGACAAAGCAAAAACAGGTAAATTAATGAAAAAATTAGATTTTCTTTAAAAAACAAGGACATTTCAAAGTGACCCCAAACTTTTGAATGGCAGTGTCCATCTACATGATGTATTGTTACACCATGTAGGAGCAGTATAGACCTAGTCTGTTCATTATATACATCTACATGATGTATTGTTACACCATGTAGGAGCAGTATAGACCTACAGTAGCTAGCTACTTATTTAGATTTAGTGTGACTTAATGTAACTGCCTTAAATGTGCTGTAATAACCATTTTTTATTTGCACTAATCAATCAACACATTCCTGTCTTTGTATGTCTCAATATAATGGTATTATTCAATTAATTCCATTTACAATAATCTTTGTCTGAAAATAAAATATATTCCTCAACTGCGTTTCCACTCCAGTCAGCAGACGGCGATGTGCGTCATTCAGGCGACGCTGCCAGCGTGACGTATAATCCAGTGGACGGTTCTTCATAAACAGCTCGTCACCCACCTCGGTAGCTTGCTAGCCAACATAGCCGAAAGATTCAAGCTATTTATACGCTTTTGGTGTATATTAGCTACTGTGTTTTAGACACACGCCTGTCGTATCTACTTGTTAACCTATTTAATTTAACATTTCGTTATTTTGTATTAGTCAGCTATAGTTGCTGGCTGGTTAAGTTAGCACTAGGCTAGTCGCTAATGATAGCTAGCTAGCTAACATTTCCGACCATGAGCTCACTAAATCTCTCCCCTCTTGTTAAAGAAGAGGAGGTCTGCTGGACGGAGAAAGAAGGTCTGTTGCTTAACGTTGTCGTGAAAGAGGAGGAGGAGGATGTCACAGTAAAACAAGAAGTAGAGGGTGAGGCTATTACAGTGAAAGAAGAAGAGAAAGACGTTTCAGTGAAAGAAGAGGAAGACGCGTTCAGAGTGAAAGAGGAAGAGGATGTTACAGTAAAAGAAGAGGATGCAGTTTATGGAGTGAAGAAGGAAGGGGAGATTACTGTCACATTGGAAGATGAAGAGGAGATAGGAGATCTGATTAACACCAGTAAGTACAGCCTTAAATTCGTTTTTTACTTTCGATATTCGGAGTTGGCTCGTCAATACCTCTTCAACGGAGGGCCCAGGATGATGACTGATATGTCTAGAATCAGACGACGTAGAGAGCAAGCTACCCCTTGTTTTCTCCGTTCCGTTTCCAAAAAGTGACTTAACATATATATTTGAGAAGGGTCTATCTGCTGACCGCAGACTGGGGGGCACGGCATGTAGTGATTTTCATGTAGTGATGTTTTACTGCACACCGTGCCCCCCAATAGTGCCATGTGAGAGTTGGGTTGGCTACACCAAAGATTATGGATATACTGACAAGATGTCTCTCCGCCCTAACAAGGGGAGTTTTTGTCCACAAAGCTTCACTGCGTGTTGTCTAGCTCCCGCCTATCCTTTCTTTGGATTGGTGGATACATCTTATTATTGTAATCTGTTGTTTATCTTCTATGAGGGTTGTTGACGTCAACTGCCTGTATTCAATGGAGAGAGATGCTAAGCTACTAGCATGAATATGCACCGCCTGTATTCAATGGAGAGAGATGCTAAGCTACTAGCATGAATTATGCACCGCCTATATTCAATGGAGAGATGCTAAGCTACTAGCATGAATATGTACCGCCTGTATTCAATGGAGAGAGATGCTACGCTACTAGCATGAATATGCACTGCCTGTATTCAATGGAGAGAGATGCTAAGCTATTAGCATGAATATGCAATAGCGATCTGGAGACAACTCCTATAGTGTTTTTATCAAAGTTGTCGGTATGTCACGTGTCCACATAACAACCTAAACATTACGAAACTTCTGTTGGATCAGGTAAACCTCACGTAGAAAATAAGCCATTCATTTTGTTGTTGACCAAATTCGACACTTTCCACATTGGGTTGATAATTGTTTCCACTTGGATACAACCTACTGTAGCCTACTGGCATGACCTAGAGAGTTACAACCTACTGTAACCAACTGGCATGACCTAGAGAGATACAACCTACAGTAGCCTACTGGCATGACCTAGAGAGATACAACCTACTGTAACCTACTGGCATGACCTAGAGAGTTACAACCTACTGTAACCAACTGGCATGACCTAGAGAGATACAACCTACTGTAGCCTACTGGCATGACCTAGAGAGTTACAACCTACTGTAACCTACTGGCATGACCTAGAGAGATACAACCTACTGTAACCTACTGGCATGACCTAGAGAGATACAACCTACTGTAACCTACTGGCATGACCTAGAGAGATAAAACCTACTGTAACCTACTGGCATGACCTAGAGAGTTACAACCTACTGTAACCTACTGGCTTGACCTAGAGAGATACAACCTACTGTAACCTACTGGCATGACCTAGAGAGTTACAACCTACTGAAGCCTACTGGCATGACCTAGAGAGATACAACCTACTGTAACCTACTGGCATGACCTAGAGAGTTACAACCTACTGGCATGACCTAGAGAGTTACAACCTACTGTAGTCTACTGGCATGACCTAGAGAGATACAACCTACTGTAACCTACTGGCATGACCTAGAGAGATACAACCTACTGTAACCTACTGGCATGACCTAGAGAGTTACAACCTAGTGTAACCTACTGGCATGACCTAGAGAGATACAACCTACTGTAACCTACTGGCATGACCTAGAGAGTTACAACCTACTGAAGCCTACTGGCATGACCTAGAGAGATACAACCTACTGTAACCTACTGGCATGACCTAGAGAGATACAACCTACTGGCATGACCTAGAGAGTTACATCCTACTGGCATGACCTAGAGAGTTACAACCTACTGTAGCCTACTGGCATGACCTAGAGATTTACAACCTACTGTAACCTACTGGCATGACCTAGAGAGATACAACCTACTGTAACCTACTGGCATGACCTAGAGAGATACAACCTACTGTAACCTACTGGCATGACCTGGAGAGATGCAACCTACTGTAGTCTCCTGGCATGACCTAGAGAGATACAACCTACTGTAACCTGCTAGCATGACCTAGAGAGATACAACCTACTGTAGCCTACTGGCATGACCTAGAGAGATACATCTACTGTAGCCTACTGGCATGACCTAGAGAGTTACAACCTACTGTAACCTACTGGCATGACCTAGAGAGTTACAACCTACTGTAGCCTACTGGCATGACCTAGAGATATACAACCTACTGTAACCTACTGGCATGACCTAGAGAGTTACAACCTACTGTAACCTACTGGCATGACCTAGAGAGTTACAAGCTACTGTAACCTACTGGCATGACCTAGAGAGATACAACCTACTGTAACCTACTGGCATGACCTAGAGAGATACAACCTACTGTAACCTACTGGCATGACCTGGAGAGATGCAACCTACTGTAGTCTACTGGCATGACCTAGAGAGATACAACCTACTGTAACCTACTAGCATGACCTAGAGAGATACAACCTACTGTAGCCTACTGGCATGACCTAGAGAGATACATCTACTGTAGCCTACTGGCATGACCTAGAGAGTTACAACCTACTGTAACCTACTGGCATGACCTAGAGAGTTACAACCTACTGTAGCCTACTGGCATGACCTAGAGAGATACAACCTACTGTATCCTACTGGCTTGACCTAGAGAGCTAAAGTTGTAAAATTCCTGGATTTTAAATGAATATTTTCTAGTAATAATGATAATTTCTATCTTCCTATCCATCTGTGGGTTCCCTCTCTTTTGTCTTCCTCTCTACACCAATAATAGACAACTACTGTGGGATCCGCTGCGTCCGTGTGTGTGTTAACTATTAGAATGCTGTACTAGAATGCTTAAAAGGCCTCTAAAAATTTTAATATCGGTTATCGGTATCGTTTTTTGGGGTAAGGAAAATATTGGATATCGGTATTAGCCAAAAATGTAATATCGGTGCATCCCTTTATTCTAAAATGTTTCACAATGCCCCATAATGACATCACAATACCCCATAATGACATCACAATACCCCATAATGCCATCACAATACCCCATAATGCCAAAGCAAAAACAGGTTTAGGTTTTTTGCAAATGTATTGAAACTATTCCCCAGGATAACTAGTCTCAGAGTAATGTAAGATCTCAGGATAACTAGTCTCAGAGTAATTTACGATCCCAGGATAACTAGTCTCAGAGTAATGTACGATCCCAGGATAACTAGTCTCAGAGTAATGTAAGATCCCAGGATAACTAGTCTCAGAGTAATGTAAGATCCCAGGATAACTAGTCTCAGAGTCATGTTAGATCCCAGGATAACTAGTCTCAGAGTCATGTTAGATCCCAGGATAACTAGTCTCAGAGTAATGTACGATCCCAGGATAACTAGTCTCAGAGTAATGTAAGATGCTTGGAAAAAGAAGCTCAAAAGAATAACAGAACGGCACCATTAGAACTAAAATGTGTCCCTGGATGTCAGACCCCCAACCCTCCAAACTGTAAATAAATAATAAAATGTGTCGCCTGGATGTCAGACCCCCAACCCTCCAAACTGTAAATAAATAATAAAATGTGTCTCCTGGATGTCAGACCCCCAACCCTCCAAACTGTAAATAAATAATAAAATGTGTCTCCTTGGCAACATTAGAACCTCGGTACGTTTACTGTGTATGTCGAGACAAAGGAATGATGTAAACAAATAATCCAAAATATTTTTGTCAATGAGACAGTATATAAACAAAGGAATGACCGAACCCCCTTTGGTGACTGAATGCTTGTAAGGAAAACTAGATGATCAAAACATTAGATCACATCAAATAAGCCTGAGTGGTTTCACCTCCTCCCAGACTATACTGGATACTACAGTTATAACTATACATAGTTATACAGGATACTACAGTTATAACTATACATAGTTATACAGGATACTACAGTTATACTGGATACTACAGTTATACAGGATACTACAGTTATACAGGATACTACAGTTATACAGGATACTACAGTTATAACTATACATAGTTATACAGGATACTACAGTTATACAGGATACTACAGCTATAACTATACATAGTTATACAGGATACTACAGTTATACAGGATACTACAGTTATACAGGATACTACAGTTATAACTATACATAGTTATACAGGATACTACAGTTATAACTATACATAGTTATACAGGATACTACAGTTATACAGGATACTACAGTTGTACAGGATACTACAGTTATAACTATACATAGTTATACAGGATACTACAGTTATACAGGATACTACAGTTGTACAGGATACTACAGTTATAACTATACATAGTTATACAGGATACTACAGCTATAACTATACATAGTTATACAGGATACTACAGTTATACAGGATACTACAGTTATAACTATACATAGTTATACAGGATACTACAGTTATACAGGATACTACAGTTATACAGGATACTACAGTTATACAGGATACTACAGTTATAACTATACATAGTTATACAGGATACTACAGTTATAACTATACATAGTTATACAGGATACTACAGTTATACTGGATACTACAGTTATACTGGATACTACAGTTGTACTGGATACTACAGTTGTACTGGATACTACAGTTATACAGGATACTACAGTTATAACTATACATAGTTATTCCAAAGGTGGGCTACTTACTATCCACTGTTCGCAAGCCACCGTTGCTGATCTATTTTATTTATTTATTTCACCTTTATTTAACCAGGTTTGGGCTAAATTATAGATGGGCTATGTACAGGTTCAGTAATCTGTGAGCTGCTCTGACAGCTGGTGCTTAAAGCTAGTGAGGGAGATAAGTGTTTCCAGTTTCAGAGATTTTTGTACTTCGTTCCAGTCATTGGCAGCAGAGAACTGTAAGGAGAGGCGGCCAAAGGAGGAATTGGTTTTGGGGGTGACCAGAGAGATATACTTGCTGGAGCGCATGCTACAGGTGGGTGTGTTAAATCAGAGGGCCTGTTGTCCGGACCTCCGGCAGTCTCTATGGGGGTGCCATAGGGTTCAATCCTCGGGCCGACTCTCTTCTCTGTATACATCAATGATGTTGCTCTTGCTGCTGGTGATTCTCTGATACACCTCAACGCAGACGACACCATTCTGTATACTTCTGGCCCCTCTTTGGACACTGTGTTAATTAACCTCCAGACGAGCTTCAATGACACACAACTCTCCTTCCATGGCCTCCAACTGCTCTTAAACACAAGTAAAACTAAATGCATGCTATTCAACCGATCACTGCCTGCACCTGCTCGCCCGTCCAGGATCACTACTCTGGACGGCTCTGACTTAGAATACGTGGACAACTACAAATACCTAGGTGTCTGGTTAGACTGTAAATTCTCCTTCCAGACTCACAAAAGCATCATTAAGCATCCAAAATAAAATCTAGAATCGGCTTCCTATTTCGCAACAAAGCATCCTTCACTTTTGCTGCCAAACATACCCTCGTAAAACTGACCATCCTACCGATCCTCGACTTCGGTGATGTCATCTATAAAATAGCCTCCAACACTCTACTCAGTAAACTGGATGCAGTCCATCACAGTGCCATCCGTTTTGTCACCAAAGCCTCATATACCACTGCTCTCGTCGGCTGGCCCTCGCTACATATTCGTTGCCAAACCACTGGCTCCAGGTCATCTATAAGTCTTTGCTAGGCCGCCTTAACTCAGATCACTGGTCACCATAGCAACACCCACCCATAGCACGCGCTCCAGGAAGTATATCTCACTGGTCATCCACAAAACCAACACCTACTTTGGCCACCTTTCCTTCCAGTTCTCTGCTGCCAATGACTGGAACGAAGTGCAAAAATTGCTGAAGTTGGAGACTTATATCTCCCTCACTAACTTTAAGCATCAGCTATCTGAGCAGCTTACCGATCGCTGCAGCTGTACACAGTCCATCTGTAAATAGCCCATCCAACTGCCTACCTCATCCCCATGTTTTATTTGCTTTTTTTGCTCACACCAGTATTTCTACTTGCACATCATCATCTGCACATCTATCACTCCAGTGTTAATTTGTAATTACTTTGCTACTATGGCCTATTTATTGCCTTACCTCCTTACTCCATTTGCACACACTGTATATAGATTTTTCTATTGTCTTATTGACTGTACGTTTGTTTATCCCATGTGTAACTCTGTGTGTTGTATGTGTCAAACTGCTTTGCTTTATCTTGGCCAGGTCACAGTTGTAAATGAGAACTTGTTCTCAACTGGCCTACCTGGTTAAATAAAGTTGAAAAATAAAAAATGTAGGAATTGTTCATGACGTCCTCCAGTGATTTTAACTTTTCCTGTTGAAAAGTGATATATAAATACAGTAAAGTATAAACACACAAAAGGGAAACAAATAAATGTTTTGAGGAAAATAGTGTTTTTTTAGACAACTGCAAACTAGAAGGAGTGAGTGATGTCATAGTAAGGCCTTCAAGGAGTTGGCTTGATGGGAAGTCGTGATGTCATCCAATAGGAGACTGATCTTCATGTGAATATTCATTATTCTTTTTAAAATCCTTCCTGTTCTGTCAAGTTGGTTGTTGATCATTGCTAGAAAGCCATTTTCAAGTCTTTCCATAGATTTTAAAGACGATTTAAGTCCAAACTGTAACTAGGTCACTCAGGAACATTCAATGTCATCTTGGTAAGCTCCTCCAGTGTAGATTTGGCCTTGTGGTTTAGGTTATTGTCCTGTTAGGACAGTTTTGATTTACAGTTTTAGTAACATTTAGTTTCCTTATATTACGCTTGGAAAACAGTTTTCATGGGCACAGAAATTCCAAATCATTTGAATTTGCTAAATTCAATGGTTCTAATCGAGAGTCACCTTAACTTTATTGACAACACCCAAATGGATACTGTCATTAACGCAGTTCTTCAATAATTACACATCATTCTTAATACTGTAGCTGTTTAGTTAGTCACATGTTCAACTATCATCAGCTAATCCAGGAAATCATTTAATGAATGCCAGTCACATGACAAACATCACGACATGCAACAACAACCAAAGTGCTTCTTCATTCATTACTCTGGTAAAGACAGTTATGCCGTGCTCCATGTTGGATCCAACATCCCTAACAAATTGATGTTTATAATGTTATTGTCTGCTTGATTTACAGTAGGGTCTCGTTAGTCTGTTTGGACACGGAGATACTTAGCTCATAATGTGTAGAGAACTGTTCCTTGATGGATAGGCTATTGTACAACACACAGAGCTATTTTCCTATATTTGTTGTTAGGTGAAGTTATGGGTCCTACAGTAGGTCTATGTTGTTGTTAGGTGAAGTTATGGCTCCTACAGTAGGTCTATGTTATTGTTAGGTAATGTTATGGGTCCTACAGTAGGTATATGTTATTGTTAGGTAATGTTATGGGTCCTACAGTAGGTCTATGTTGTTGTTATGGGTCCTACAGTAGGTCTATGTTATTGTTATGGGTCCTACAGTAGGTCTATGTTGTTGTTAGGTGACGTTATGGGTCCTACAGTAGGTCTATGTTGTTGTTATGGGTCCTAGAGTACACTATGTATGTCATGCAACAACAACTAAAGTGCTTCTTCGTTCATTACAGGTATATTTGTTGTTAGGTGAAGTTATGGGACAATTTGGCAAACAGTATACAAACCCTCATTGTCAGGTTGATGGAAAAGCTAGACAAAGAGCATTTTACTGGTTGAAGGGTTTTTTAAGTACAAAGCGGTTGATTTGCGATGACACAAACATTATATTAAGCAGGACATTCAAACGAGCCTTACAATTATAATCCAAAGAAGTGTGAAATGCACTCATAAGCAACCTGGAAATGGAGGCTACTCCCCTGAGTTTTCACCCATTCACATTCAGAATACTTTGTGAAAAACTAAAATCTTTGCTATAACTATTATCCTCACTAGCGGGAAGGAGTTTCTACAACCAGATATACTACATCTATAACTAGTGGTTTCCTCATTACCAGATATGCTACATCCATAACTATCGGTTTCCTCATTACCAGATATACTACATCCATAACTAGTGGTTTCCTCATTAGCAGGGAGGTGTTTCTACAATTTGATTGTATGTGCTTCGCCCTCGTGCCGCAATTTTACTACATCTAGCAATCTGACTCTACACCAGAGAATACACACAGGAGAGAAGCCTTATATCTGTGATCAATGTAGGATGAGTTTTACTTCATCTATCCAGCTGACTTCACACCAGAGAACACACACAGGAGAGAAACCTTATATCTGTGATCAATGTGGGATGAGTTTTACTACATCAAGCCATCTGATTCGACACCAGAGAACACACACAGGAGAGAAGCCTTATAGTTGTAATCACTGTGAGAAGAGTTTTCCTACATCTAGGCAGCTGACTTTACACCAGAGAACACACACAGGAGAGAAATCTTATAGTTGTAATCATTGTGAGAAGAGTTTTCCTACATCTAGCCAGCTGACTTCACACCAGAGAACACACACAGGAGAGAAACCTCTCCGCTGTGATCAATGTGACAAGAGATACTCTGATAAAAGATCTCTGATCAAACATAAGAAAATACATACATGAAGAAGTTGTTTCATGATATCAATGAAATAATGTCACAATGTAGAATGTTTTAACATTGTAGTAGGAGTATTTTAATGATGTCACAATGTAGAATGTTTTAACATTGTAGTAAGAGTATTTTAATGATGTCACAATGTAGAATGTTTTAACATTGTAGTAGGAGTATTTTAATGATGTCACAATGTAGAATGTTTTAACGTTGTAGGAGTATTTTAATGATGTTCTACCTTATCCTTATCCTTTGCCCTGTTCAATTGATTGCAGCATGATATTGATATTAGCCTCAGCGGAAAATCCAGGCTCTGAATTGAAAGAGTATTATTTAACAAAAAGTGACTAACAAAAAAAGAGCTGTGTTACACTTACTGCGTTGGTGACCCACTTTAATCAAAATGCAGCACTTCAAAATGTAGCCAGCTGTTTTCTACAAGTTGAAAAAGCTGCTTGTTTAAAAAAATACATGTAAGATGATAATTGTTGCAGATGTTTGTGTATATACACACATGAAAGCAGTATAATAAATTGTACTATAATCAATTTTATTAACAATCTGACATCACTCCAGTATTTCTTGACAACATTCAAATGCTAATTGTCTTCATTCCACTACTGAAGAAGCATGAATCAAATCACCTCATATTTCAAACATTCAGCCTGACAAAAGATACATGTTTTATTATTCCATGCCTCACCATTAAGTGAAGTATTGCCAATAAATATTAACAAAGGGGTGTACATTTGGTTTTGATTTTCAAATTTACAATTTATGTAACATTTAGTATTCATAATTATTTATGCAACCAGCTGACCATTTTTGGGTACAATTATATTGACAATGTTGCCCTGCTTTTAGAATATCAGGGTTCATTCTCAGATGTGCTAACCCAAATGCATGACATTGGGGACTGGGCCCCGATCCAACAACATGCCTATCGAGTGAACCCTGAAAAGAGAGAGAGAAGTAAGGTGGAAAGTTACTACGGATATTGCAGGAGTTGGTTGCTGATTGTCTCAAGGGTGGGCAGTCAACAAGTTTTGCGTTTAGCCAGTGCGTTGCCATGGATCACAATTTATTTTGACTGCACTTTTTTCCATATTGGAGATTAGTCTTTTTGGGCTCGTTCCAAGGGGACGAGAGTTCTAGAAGCTAGTTAGTTTTAGGATTCTATTGAAAGAAAAAGGATTTAAAAAATAATACGATTGTATATTATTATTTAGAAATACGTGTTTTTTCTTGATTTTAATAATTGTTGACAGCCAGTAGACACTGTGTTTATATTGTAGAAGCATTGTAGTTGATTATGTGAAATGGAAGTTTTTTTCTGTCGGTGGTGAGCAAACTTGTCCAACAAAAACATAGGATATATTTGTTGTCTTAAGGGGAAAAGTGTTACAGGCTTTGGTTTTTCCATTTATGTTTTGAGGTTGGACTTTAGCACGTATAGCTCGTTAGCACGTATAGCTCGTTAGCACGTATAGCTCGTTAGCACGTATAGCACGTCTAGCTCGTTAGCACGTATAGCACGTCTAGCTCGTTAGCACATAGGACGCACTGATTGGTGTCACCTCGTTAGTCAAATCAAATCAAGTTTATTTTATATAGCCCTCGTTTATTTTATATAGCCCTTCTTACATCAGCTGATATCTCAAAGTCCTGTATAGAAACCCAGCCTAAAACCCCAAACAGCAAGCAATGCAGGTGTAGAAGCACGGTGGCTTGGAAAAACTCCCTAGAAAGGCCAGAACCTAGGAAGAAACCTAGAGAGGAACCAGGCTATGAGGGGTGGCCAGTCCTCTTCTGGCTGTGCCGGGTGGAGATTACAACAGAACATGACCAAGATGTTCATAAATGACCAGCATGGTCAAATAATAATAATCACAGTAGTTGTTGAGGGTGCAACAGGTCAGCACCTCAGGAGTAAATGTCAGTTTATTTTTCATAGCCGATCATTTAGTATCTCTACCGCTCCTGCTGTCTCTAGAGTTGAAAACAGCAGGTCTGGGACAGGTAGCAGGTCTGGGACAGGTAGCACGTCCGGTGAACAGGTCAGGTTTCCATAGCCGCAGGCAGAACAGTTGAAACTGGAGCAGCAGCACGGCCAGGGGACAGCAAGGAGTCATCATGCCAGGTAGTCCTGAGGCATGGTCCTAGGGCTCAGGTTCTCTAAGAGAGAAAAAAAGGAGTCATCATGCCAGGTAGTCCTGAGGCATGGTCCTAGGGCTCAGGTCCTTCGAGAGAGAGAAAGGAGTCATCATGCCAGGTAGTCCTGAGGCATGGTCCTAGGGCTCAGGTTCTCTGAGAGAGAGAAAGGAGTCATCATGCCAGGTAGTCCTGAGGCATGGTCCTAGGGCTCAGGTCCTTCGAGAGAGAGAAAGGAGTCATCATGCCAGGTAGTCCTGAGGCATGGTCCTAGGGCTCAGGTTCTCTGAGAGAGAGAAAGGAGTCATCATGCCAGGTAGTCCTGAGGCATGGTCCTAGGGCTCAGGTCCTTCGAGAGAGAGAAAGGATTCATCATGCCAGGTAGTCCTGAGGCATGGTCCTAGGGCTCAGGTTCTCCGAGAGAGAGAAAGGAGTCATCATGCCAGGTAGTCCTGAGGCAGGGTCCTAGGGCTCAGGTCCTCCGAGAGAGAGAAAGGTGTCATCATGCCAGGTAGTCCTGAGGCATGGTCCGAGGGCTCAGGTTCTCCGAGAGAGAGAAAGGAGTCATCATGCCAGGTAGTCCTGAGGCATGGTCCTAGGGCTCAGGTCCTCCGAGAGAGAGAAAGGTGTCATCATGCCAGGTAGTCCTGAGGCATGGTCCTAGGGCTCAGGTCCTCAGAGAGAGAAAGGAGTCATCATGCCAGGTAGTCCTGAGGCATGGTCCTAGGGCTCAGGTCCTCCGAGAGAGAGAAAGGAGTCATCATGCCAGGTAGTCCTGAGGCATGGTCCTAGGGCTCAGGTCCTCCGAGAGAGAGAAAGGAGTCATCATGCCAGGTAGTCCTGAGGCATGGTCCTAGGGCTCAGGTACTCCGAGAGAGAGAAAGGAGTCATCATGCCAGGTAGTCCTGAGGCATGGTCCTAGGGCTCAGGTCCTCCGAGAGAGAGAAAGGAGTCATCATGCCAGGTAGTCCTGAGGCATGGTCCTAGGGCTCAGGTCCTCCGAGAGAGAGAAAGGAAGAGAGAATTAGAGAGAGCATACTTAAATTGACACAGGACACCAGATAAGACAGGAGAAATAGTCCAGATATAACAGACTGACCCTAGCCCCCCGACACAAACTACTGCAGCATAAATACTAGAGGCTGAGACAAGAGGGTTCAGGAGACACTGTGGCCCCATCCGATGATATCCAAGAAGACCACGTCAGTGACTCAACCCACTCAAGTGACGCACTCCTCCTAGGGACGGCATGGAAAAGCACCAGTAAGCCAGTGACTCCTATATATTAATATATGGCCAAGCGATGTCAGAGCGGCATAAACAGATACAGTAGAATAGGATAGAATACAGTATATACATATGAGATGAGTAATACATAGACTAAGATACAGTAGAATAGGACAGAATACAGTATATACATATGAGATGAGTAATACATAGACTAAGATACAGTAGAATAGGATAGAATACAGTATATACATATGAGATGAGTAATACATAGACTAAGATACAGTAGAATAGGATAGAATACAGTATATACATATGAGATGAGTAATACATAGACTAAGATACAGTAGAGTAGGATAGAATACAGTATATACATATGAGATGAGTAATACATAGACAGATACAGTAGAATAGAATACAGTATATGAGATGAGTAATACATAGACTAAGATACAGTAGAATAGGATAGAATACAGTATTTACATATGAGATGAGTAATACATAGACTAAGATACAGTAGAATAGGATAGAATACAGTATATACATATGAGATGAGTAATACATAGACTACAACTGCCTAGCCAGTTGTAGCGCATTCTTGGGTGCAATGTTCACGTTCCCGTACTGACTGACTGTGTGGAGGCTCATTGATTTAATGTTACGTTAGTACCTACATGCTATACTAGCAAAAACAAATATTGTATAGCTGTTGGCTATATTCGCCACGACTTACCGTTCTTTGTGCAGCTTCAAATGTTGAACAAAGTTGGAAGTTGTTGCGCCTCCGTCTGTAATTTTTTCCCCGGATGTTTTGCAAGTTGCAATCCGTTTTTTGTTGATACCGCGTAGTCTTTATATCCGAAAAGAACAATTACTTAATTACATCAAGCGTCCCAATGGTAAAACGTTTGAGTTCATTACATCAAGCGTCCCAATGGTAAAACGTTTGATTTAATTACATCAAGCGTCCCAATGGTAAAACGTTTGATTTAATTACATCAAGCGTCCCAATGGTAAAACGTTTGATTTAATTACATCAAGCGTCCCAATGGTAAAACGTTTGATTTATTTACATCAAGTGTCCCAATGGTAAAACGTTTGATTTAATTACATCAAGTGTCCCAATGGTAAAACGTTTGATTTAATTACATCAAGCCTCCCAATGGTAAAACGTTTGATTTAATTACATCAAGTGTTCCAATGGTAAAACGTTTGATTTAAATACATCAAGTGTTCCAATGGTAAAACGTTTGATTTAATTACATCAAGTGTTCCAATGGTAAAACGTTTGATTTAATTACATCAAGTGTCCCAATGGTAAAACGTTTGATTTAATTACATCAAGTGTTCCAATGGTAAAACGTTTGATTTAATTACATCAAGTGTTCCAATGGTAAAATGTTTGATTTAATTAAATCAAGTGTTCCAATGGTAAAACGTTTGATTTAATTACATCAAGTGTTCCAATGGTAAAACGTTTGATTTAATTACATCAAGTGTTCCAATGGTAAAACGTTTGATTTAATTACATCAAGTGTTCCAATTGTAAAATGTTTGATTTAATTACATCAAGTGTTCCAATGGTAAAACGTTTGATTTAATTACATCAAGCCTCCCAATGGTAAAACGTTTGATTTAATTACATCAAGTGTTCCAATGGTAAAATGTTTGATTTAATTACATCAAGTGTTCCAATGGTAAAACGTTTGATTTAATTACATCAAGTGTCCCAATGGTAAAACGTTTGATTTAATTACATCAAGTGTTCCAATGGTAAACCGTTTGAGTTCATTGTGACACGGTCACGTTGCTGTTTATCGCCACGTTGGGATGCAACCTTTTTTTAACCAGTTCTGATGGTTGTTAAAAGTGGGATTTTGACATTATTATCGTTAAATCAACACACTGGACACTCCCAACACTCCCACCTATCAATCTCTTTGGCACCGTAGACATCAAGTCACTTGACAGTAATGTTCCATACAATGTTGCATTCCATTTTTGAAAGGTCATTTTTCATTGAAGACAATGAAAGTTATTAACATTCCATAAAATTTTAAATCAAGGCTGAGGCTCAAATAGTCGCCTTCACTTTACTTAAAGTGTAGGAAGCAGTGGAGTAAAACAATTTACTCACCAACAACAGCATTGCCTTAAAGTCCCACATGATGATGTAATGACATCACAATACCCCATAATGACATCACAATACCCCATAATGACATCTACATGAGCAGTATAGACCTAGTCTGTTCATTATATACATCTACATGATGTATTGTTACACCATGTAGCAGCAGTATAGACCTAGTCTGTTCATTATATACAGTATATCACAAAAGTGAGTACACCCCTCACATTTTTGTAAATATTTGAGTATATCTTTTCATGTGACAACACTGAAGAAATGACACTTTGCTACAATGTAAAGTAGTGAGTGTACAGCTTGTATAACAGTGTAAATTTGCTGTCCCCTCAAAATAACTCAACACACAACCATTAATGTCTAAACCGCTGGCAACAAAAGTGAGTACACCCCTAAGTGAAAATGTCCAAATTGGGCCTAATTAGCCATTTTCCCTCTCCGGTGTCATGTGACTCGTTAGTGTTACAAGGTCTCAGGTGTGAATGTGGAGCAGGTGTGTTAAATTTGGTGTCATCGCTCTCACACTCCCTCATACTGACTGGTCACTGGAAGTTTAACATGGCACCTCGTGGCAAAGAACTCTCTGAGGATCTGAAAAAAAGAATTGTTGCTCTACATTAAGATGGCCTGGGCTTTAAGAAGATTGCCAAGACCCTGAAACTGAGCTGCAGCATGGTGGCCAAGACCATACAGCGGTTTAACTGGACAAGTTCCACTCAGAACAGGCCTCGCCATGGTTGACCAAAGAAGTTGAGTGCACGTGCTCAGCGTCATATCCAGACATATGATAGACATATGAGTGCTGCCAGCATTGCTGCAGAGGTTGAAGGGGTGGGGGGTCAGCCTGTCAGTGCTCAGACCATACGCCGTACACTGCATCAAATTGGTCTGCATGGCTGTCGTCCCAGAAGGAAGCCTCTTCTAAAGATGATGCACAAGAAAGCCCGCAAACAGTTTGCTGAAGACAAGTAGACTAAAGACATGGATTACTGGAACCATGTCCTATGGTCTGATGAGACCAAGGTAAACTTATTTGGTTCAAATGGTGTCAAGCATGTGTGGCAGCAACCAGGTGAGGAGTACAAAGACAAGTGTGTCTTGCCTACAGTCAAGCATGGTGTTTGGAGTGTCATGGTCTTGGGCTGCATGACTGCTGCCGGCACTGGGGAGCTACAGTTCATTGAGGGAACCATGAATGCCAACATGTACTGTGACATACTGAAGCAGAGCATGATCCCCTCCCTTCGGAGACTGGGCCGCAGGGCAGTATTCCAACATGATAACGACCCCAAACACACCTCCAAGACGACCACTGCCTTGCTAAAGAAGCTGAGGGTAAAGGTGATGGACTGGCCAAGCATGTCTCCAGACCTAAACCCTATTGAGCATCTGTGGGGCATCCTCAAACGGAAGGTGAAGGAGTACAAGGTCTCTAACATCCACCAGCTCCGTGATGTCGTCATGGAGGAGTGGAAGAGGACTCCAGTGGCAACCTGTGAAGCTCTGGTGAACTCCATGCCCAAGAGGGTTAAGGCAGTGCTGGAAAATGATGGTGGCCACACAAAATATTGACACTTTGGGCCCAATTTGGACATTTTCACTTAGGGGTGTACTCACTTTTGTTGCCAGCGGTTTAGACATGAATGGCTGTGTGTTGAGTTATTTTGAGGGGACAGCAGATTTACACTGTTATACAAGATGTACACTCACTACTTTACATTGTAGCAAAGTGTAATTTCTTCAGTGTTGTCACATGAAAAGATATACTCAACTATGTACAAAAATGTGAGGGGTGTACTCACTTTTGTGATATACTGTACATCTACATGATGTATTGTTACACCATGTAGGAGCAGTATAGACCTAGTCTGTTCATTATATACATCTACATGATGTATTGTTACACCATGTTGGAGCAGTATAGACCTAGTCTGTTCATTATATACATCTACATGATGTATTGTTACACCATGTAGGAGCAGTATAGACCTAGTCTGTTCATTATATACATCTACATGATGTATTGTTACACCATGTAGGAGCAGTATAGACCTAGTCTGTTCATTATATACATCTACATGATGTATTGTTACACCATGTAGGAGCAGTATAGACCTAGTCTGTTCATTATATACATCTACATGATGTATTGTTACACCATGTAGGAGCAGTATAGACCAAGTCTGTTCATTATATACATCTACATGATGTATTGTTACACCATGTAGGAGCAGTATAGACCTAGTCTGTTCATTATATACATCTATATGATGTATTGTTACACCATGTAGGAGCAGTATAGACCGAGTCTGTTCATTATATACATCTACATGATGTATTGTTACACCATGTAGGGGCAGTATAGACCTACAGTAGCTAGCTGCTAATTTAGATGTAGTATAACTTAATGAAACTGCCTTAAATATGTGGTAAACATTTTTTATTCGCACTAATCAATCAACACATTCCTGTCTTTGTATGTCTCAATATAATGGTATTATTTAATTAAATCCATCTAAAATAATCTTTGTCTGAAAATAAAATATGATCCTCAACTGCGTTTCCCCTCCAGTCAGCAGACGGCGAAGTGCGTCTTTCAGGCGACGCTGCCAGCGTGACGTATAATCTAGTGGACGGTTCTTCATAAACAGCTCGTCAATCACCTCGGTAGCTTGCTAGCCAACATAGCCGAAAGATTCAAGCTATTTAGACGCTTTCGGTGTATATTAGCTACTGTGTTTTCGAAACACTTCTGTCGTATCTACTTGTTAACCTATATCATTTAATAGTACGTTATTTTTTATTAGTCAGCTATAGTAGCTGGCTGGTTTAGTTAGCACTAGCCTAGTCGCTAATGATAGCTAGCTAGCTAACATCCCCGAACATGAGCTCCCTAAACATCTCCCCTCTCGTTAAAGAAGAGGGGGTCTGCTGGACGGAGAAAGAAGCTTTGGGGCTAAACATTGTCGTGAAAGAGGAGAAGGAAGAAGAGGATATCACAGTAAAAATAGAAGTAGAGGGTGAGGCTGTTACAGTGAAAGAAGAAGAGAAAGACGTTACAGTGAAAGAAGAGGAAGACGCGTTCAGAGTGAAAGAGGAGGAGGATGTTACAGTAAAAGAAGAGGATGCAGTTTTTGGAGTGAAGATGGAAGGGGAGATTACTGTCACGTTGAAAGATGAAGAGGTGGAGATAGGAGATCTGAGTAACACCAGTAAGTACCGCCTTAAATGTGTTTTTAACTTTGGATTTTCAGAGTTGGCTCGTCAATACCTCTTCAACGGAGGGCCCAGGATGATGACTGATATGTCTAGAATCAGACGACTAGAGAACAAGCTACCCCTTGTTTTCTCTGCTCCGTTTCCAAAAAGTGACTTAACATATATATTTGAGAAGGGTCTATCTGCTGACCACAGACTGGGGGGCATGGCATGTAGTGATTTTAATGTAGTGATGTTTTACTGCACACCGTGCCCCCCAATAGTGCCATGTGAGAGTTGGGTTGGCTACACCAAAGATTATGGATATACTGACAAGATGTCTCTCTGCCTAACAAGGCGAGTCGTTGTCCACAAAGCTTCACTGCGGGTTGTCTAGCTCCCGCCTATCCTTTCTTTGGATTGGCGAATACATCCTATTATTGTAATCTATTGTTTATATTCTATGATGGTTGTTGTCGTCAACCGCCTGTATTCAATGGAGAGAGATGCTAAGCTACTAGCATGAATATGCACCGCCTGTATTCAATGGAGAGAGATGCTAAGCTACTAGCATGAATATGCACCGCCTGTATTCAATGGAGAGAGATGCTAAGCTACTAGCATGAATATGCACCGCCTGTATTCAATGGAGAGAGATGCTAATCTACTAGCATGAATATGCACCGCCTGTATTCAATGGAGAGAGATGCTAAGCTACTAGCATGAATATGCACCGCCTGTATTCAATGGAGAGAGATGCTAAGCTACTAGCATGAATATGCACCGCCTGTATTCAATGGAGAGAGATGCTAAGCTACTAGCATGAATATGCACCGCCTGTATTCAATGGAGAGAGATGCTAAGCTACTAGCATGAATATGCACCGCCTGTATTCAATAGAGAGAGATGCTAAGCTATTAGCATGAATATGCATAGCGATCTGGAGACAACTCCTATAGTGTTTTTATCAAAGTTGTCGGTATGTCACGTGTCCACATAACAACTTAATCATTACGAAACTTCTGTTAGATCAAGTAAACTTCACATAGCATATAAGCCATTCATTTTGTTGTTGACCAAATTCAACATTTTCCACATTGGGTTGATAATTTTTTTACTTGGATACAACCAACTGTAGCCTACTGGCATGACCTAGAGAGATACAACCTACTGTAACCTACTGGCAGGAACTAGAGAGATACAACCTACTGTAACCTACTGGCATGACCTAGAGAGATACAACCTACTGTAGCCTACTGGCATGACCTAGAGAGTTACAACCTACTGTAACCTACTGGCATGGCGTAGAGAGATACAACCTACTGTAACCTACTGTCATGACCTAGAGAGATACAACCTACTGTAACCTACTGTCATGACCTAGAGAGATACAACCTACTGTAGCCTACTGGCATGACCTATAGAGATATAACCTACTGTAACCTACTGGCATGACCTAGAGAGATACAACCTACTGTAGCCTACTGGCATGACCTAGAGAGTTCCAACCTACTGTAGCCTACTGGCATAACCTAGAGAGATACAACCTACTGTAGCCTACTGGCATGACCTAGAGAGATACAACCTACTGTAACCTACTGGCATAACCTAGAGAGATACAACCTACTGTAGTCTACTGGCATGACCTAGAGCACAGGTGTCAAACTCATTCCACGGGGGGCCGAGTGTCTGCGGGTTTTCGCTCCTCCCTTATACTTGATTGATGAATTAACATCACTAATTAGTTAGGAACTCCCCACACCTGGTTGTCTAGGGCTTTATTGAAAGGAAAAACCAAAAACCTGCAGACACTAGGCCCTCCATGGAATGAGTTTGACACCCCTGACCTAGAGAGATACAACCTACTGTAATCTACTGGCATAACCTAGAGAGTTACAACCTACTGTAGCCTACTGGCATGACCTAGAGAGATACAACCTACTGTAACCTACTGGCATGACCTAGAGAGATACAATCTACTGTAACCTACTGACATGACCTAGAGAGTTACAACCTACTGGTATGCATGCATTTCTAAACTTTTTCTCTCACTTTTATGGGGTATTGTGATGTCATTATGGGGTATTGTGATGTCATTATGTGGTTTTCTGATGTCATTATGTCTGAAGATTGATCATTTAAAAAAAATGTAATCCATAAGGCTGTGCTGTAACAAAATGTGGTAAAAGGGAAGGGGTCTGAATGCATGTATGTTGTCCTGGGGTGTCGCAGATTTAAAAATATATATTTTCTTTCTACCAATTGATTGGTTGAAATGTTATGACGTGTATTTTTCCATATAGACACATAGAACTATATAGAACTTGAACTGAACTTATGCTTCAACCGTTTGATTAAATAATGAACGCAAATGACCTGAGCCAGAGATCAATATAACCAGAAGGAAATAACCAACCGACCTGCTGCTGGCCTTCCTAAATTCTGACATTATGCTCCTGAAGTTTCCGGTAAAATCGGCTAACTTTTTCCATTTCCATTCAGAGTGACCATTTCTACCATTTAGATCTTCGTGGCAGTTATGAACGAGTTACAACACCTGTTTAGCCCCGCCACTTCCTGGGTCGTTGAATTAAATTTAAGGAATAAATCCGAGTCTCACGTTCATCACCTGTGGAAGGCGGGGCTTCCAGCGAGGCGTGGATTTGATAGTATGTTGTACCTAGTTTCCCTCCTTCAGGGAACAATAGTTATAGTCATAACGTTACGCTTGTCATATGATGAACTTCAACTAAAATAAGGGATCTTGCTGTCTGACAGTTTTTTTTGTATTCTGAAATTCACTTGAACTACGTAACATTTAGTGGCTCCTTATGTTACGCTGGGAAAACCGTTTTCATGGGCACAGAAATCCTAAATAATTTCAGAGTTTGCTAAATCCAATGGTTGTAACCGAGAGTCACCTTAACTTTATTGACAATACCCAAATTGATACTGTCATTAAGGCGGTTCTTCAATAATTACACATAATTCTTAATACTGTAGCTGTTTTGTTAGTCACATGTTCAACTATCATCAGCTGATCCAGGAAATCATTTTCTGAATTCCAGTCACATGACAAACATCACGACATGCAACAACAACCAAAGTGCTTCTTCATTCATTACTCTGGTAAAGACAGTTATGCCGTGCTCCACGTTGGTTCCAACATCCGTAACAAATTGATGTTTATATTGTGTTATTGTCTGCTTGATTTACTGTAGGGTCTCGTTAGTCTGTCTGGACACAGAGATACTTAGCTCATAATGTGTAGAGAACTGTTCCTTGATGGATAGGCTATTGTACAACACACAGAGCTATTTTCCTTAATTCAGGACATTTAGAATGACAACACATTACAGAGTAGCCTAGTGGGATTATTCACAAAATTATCTGGTTATGAAATGTCATGGCAGACATTTTAGTTTCCATGTTTCACCTGAATTATTAAACAATTTATAATCCTAGGTCTGTTGTTGATAGGTGAAGTTATGGGTCCTACAGTAAGTCTATGTTATTGTTAGGGGAAGTTATGGGCCCTACAGTAGGTCTGTGTTATTGTTAGGGAAAGTTATGGGCCCTACAGTAGGTCTATGTTATTGTTTGGTGAAGTTATGGCTGATGTTAAAGTTAGCCAAAGAGCATTTTACTGGTTAAGTGTTTTTTATAGCAGTTGATTTGTGACAATAACACAAACATATTAACCAGGACATTCAAGCGAGCCTTACAATTATAATCCAAAAGTAATGTGAAATGCACTCATTAGCAACCTGGAAAATGAAGGTTATTTTTGCTGTCAGCCTATGAGAACTCCCCTGAGTTTCCCCCCACGGTGGTGAATTAGTGAATAGACACAGAACTTAATGTGAGTTTCCTTCAGCTGTAATATTCAGAATACATTGTGAAAAACTAAAATCTTTGCTCACCATTTTTGCTCCAGGCAGATATACTACATCCATAACTATCGGTTTCCTCATTAGCAGGGAGGTGTTTCTGCATTCAAATTGTTTGTGCATTGCCCTCGTGCTGCAATTTTAGCAAACACAGAAAAGGGCCTACATTGGAGACCATTAGTTGTCTGGTACACTGCTTAGAGTTTCAACAACTTGAATAACTTATTTCTAGTTACCACTAATGTGATAACAAGACAAAATATGACTTGTTGCTAACTTGACTGTCTTAATTGTCAAATAATTCAACAGGCGTCAATTGTTGTACAACTTCATGGGTACGCTCTGGGCATCATCTTTTACATCAAATTAACAGTGGATTTCTGCTGTTGTGGGCCTTTAACCGTCTGACTTTGTGGTTCACACAGGAGAGAGACGGGACTATCGTGGATCCTCTGGGGAGCCTCAACAACCTCATGATGCTGATGCGGCAGAGAAGAGTCTCTCCACGTCAAAACACCTCAAGAAACGCCTGCAGAGACCCACAGGGAAGAAATCTCACTGCTGCTCTGACTGTGGGAAGAGATTCACCTCATCAGGCATTAAAATACATCAGAGAATACACACAGGAGAGAAGCCTTATGGCTTTGATCAATGTGGGAAGAGTTTTGTTGAGTCAAGCTGTCTCACGATACATCAGAGAATACACACAGGAGAGAAATCATACAGCTGTGATCAATGTGGGAAGATATGTTCTACATCTGGCCATCTAACTATACACCAGAGAATACACACCGGAGAGAAACCTTTTAGCTGTGATCAATGTGGGAAGAGTTTTACTACATCTAGCTATCTAACTATACACCAGAGAACACACACAGGAGAGAAAAGATATAGCTGTGATCAATGTGGAAAGGGTTTCGGTACATCTGGCTGTCTGACAAAACACCAGAGAATACACACAGGAGAGAAACCTTACAGCTGTGATCAATGTGGGAAGAGATGTTCTACATCTGGCCATCTTACTATACACCAGAGAATACACACAGGAGAGAAATCTTACATCTGTGATCAATGTGGGAAGAGTTTTGCTGCATCTGGCAATCTGACTATACACAAGAGAATACACACAGGAGAGAAACCTTATAGCTGTGATCAATGTGGAAAGAGTTTTACTCAGTCAACCAGCCTGACATCACACCAGAGAACACACACAGGAGAGAAACCTTATAGCTGTGGTCAATGTGGGAAGAGTTTTTGTACATCTGGCCGTCTGGCAACACACCGGAGAACACACACAGGAGAGAAACCTTATAGCTGTGATCAATGTGGGAAGAGTTTTGGTACATCTGGGTGTCTGACAAAACACCGGAGAATACACACAGGAGAGAAATCTTGTAGCTGTACTCAATGTGGGAAGAGTTTTACTCATTCAACCAGCTTGAAATTACACCAGAGAACACACACAGGAGAGAAACCTTATAGCTGTAATCAATGTGAGAAGAGTTTTTCTTCATTAGGCCTTCTGACTGTACACCAGAGAATACACATAGGAGAGAAACCTTATTGCTGTGATCAATGTGGGAGAAGTTTTACTCAGCTAGGCAGCCTGGTATCTCACCAGAGAACACACACAGGAGAGAAACCGCATAGATGTAATCAATGTGGGATGAGATACTCTGATAAAAGATCTCTGACTAAACATCAGAAAATACATGTTGTTTCATGATATCAATGAAATAATGTAGAATGTTTTTAGTCACGCCACAATGTAGAATGTTTTAACATTGTAGTAGGAGTATGTTAATGATGTCACAATGTAGAATGTTTTAACATTGTAGTAGCATTATTCTAATGATGTCACAATGTAGAATGTTATAACATTGTAGTAGGAGTATGTTAATGATGTCACAATGTAGAATGATTTAACATTGTAGGAGCAGTATTCTAATGATGTCACAATGGAGCACCCTAAACGTTTGCTCTGAATTGAAAGAGTACTATTTATGAGATTTAACAAAAAGTGACTATCAAAAAAAGAGTTTTGATTCAAGTTGGTGACC
Organism: Salvelinus fontinalis; assembly: GCF_029448725.1. NCBI lineage: Eukaryota > Metazoa > Chordata > Actinopteri > Salmoniformes > Salmonidae > Salvelinus > Salvelinus fontinalis. Next base: position 213,105 of record NW_026600271.1, read on the forward strand.
CACTTGAATCAAAATGCAATACTTCAAAATGTTTAGGTTCTCAATATATCCCAAACTGTTTCTACATATTGGTTATTGATTTGGACATGTTAAAACTGTGTTTTGAAATTGCGCTATTCCCATTTAGCAAAATGTCATTGAAAAGACGTTGAAAATAACATTCTGGGTAGTTTTTCAATGACTTAACTTAATTTCAAGGTACTTGCAGCCTAAACACATGGACGCAGTATAATAAATTAGTCTATAATCAATTTTTATTAACAATCTGACATCACTCCAGTATTTCTTGACAACATTCAAGTGCTAATTGTCTTTATTCCACTACTGAAGAAGCATGACTCAAATCACCTCATATATTCAGCCTGACAAAATATACATGTTTTATTATTGCATGCCTTACCATTAAGTGAATTATTGCCAATATATATTAACAAAGGGGTGTGTACATTTGCTTTTGATATTTCATATTTACACTTAATGTAACATTTAATAATCATAATTATTTATGCAACCAACTGACAATTTTTGGGTATAATTATATTGAAATTGTTGCCCTTCTTTTAGAATATCAGGGTTCATTCTCAGATGTACCAACCCACATGTACTAGAGCATGACATTGGGGACTGGGCCCCGATCCAACAACATGCCTATCGAGATATTGCAGGAGTTTGCTCTTGAAATCAGACATGACATCATGACATCAAATACAATTTGATTTGAGTTCCAAGGGGATGAGAGTTCTAGAAGCTATTGAGTTTTAGGATTCTATAGAATGAAAAAGGAGAAAAAAATGATATGTCAGGTTTGGAGATGAGTTTTGTTTGGGCTCGTTCCAAGGGGACGAGAGTTCTAGAAGATAGTGAGTTTTAGGAAGACGAGAGTTCTAGAAGCTGGTGAGTTTTAGGATTCTATAGAATGAAAAAGGAGAAAAAAATAATACGATTGTATATTATTATTTAGAAATATGTGTTTTTTCTTGTTTTTAATTGTTGACAGCCAGTAGACACTATGTTTATATTGAAGGGGAAGCATTGTAGTTGATTATAATGTGAAATGGCAGTTGTTTTCTGTTGGTGGTGAGTAATCTTGTCCAACAAAAATTATAGGATTTATTTGTTGTCTTAAGGGGAAAGGTGTTCCAGGCTTTCGTTTTTCCATTTATGTTTTGAGGTTGGACTTTAGCACGTATAGCTCGTCAGCACGTAGGAGGCACTGATTGGTGTCACCTCGTTAGTCAGTATGTGTAACACCAGTTCTTTTGTTTGCCTCTTCTTGGGCAGATTTAGTGGGTCTCATGGTGGGTGACTTTTATGTCCCAGTTGTTGTTACTAGTCAACTTTCAGTGGACACTGAGAGCAAAACTGCAACATTATGTTATAATACTTTTATTGGATCAAATGGTTGTTTTATGCAACAGAATAGAGGGTTCTTAGAACTATTGTGTCTGTGTGTTCTACTGAGGATGGGCCATCGGGAGAAAACACTGACAGGAGATTTACAATGTCTTTTGGGTGATAAAACCTAAAGAGACCGCATTCCAGAGCATGAGTTAATGTTTCTGTTCTATATGGTACCAGGGAGAGATGACCCCAGGGCCAGACCCTGGTCTCTACACAAAGAGTACTGTTTTTACAGCAGATATTGTCACTGAGAATTATAAGTATCTTTCATACCAGTCTTAACCTTGTGACCCGTTCTATACGTCTATTGTTGGTCATGTAGGTTGAAAGGGGTGTATCTTGGCTGTAAAAGACCTTTGTACTTTTGTCTTGTGGCTCTCAACAAATCATCTGGGGGTGATTTGTCGACCAGCCATCATTATCGTAGAACACTCAATTGATTCACTTTATATGTGTACGTTGTATTGACCTGCTCCTTTATTAAGTGAATAAAGATTTAGTTTAAGAATAACTCTGACTTGTGTGATAAGTTTGTCTCATTTGATATGAAAGAAATTAACCACATTTGGTGATATTAATCTTCACTTGGTGACCGCTCGTGACGACCTGGGTAAATGGTGCACGAGGGATCCTTCTAACTTGGGATCTCAGGGAGACCACATTTCGGGAACGGAGCAGATGGACCCACCTTTGATCTGAGAGGCAGTGAGCCGAGTCGATACAAAATCTCAAACCTTGTTTTTTTTTTTTTAAAGAGGTGAGGGAAACACGCAAAGTGTAGTAGTTAGAAAAACCTCCTAGGCTCTGAGTGTGTATTCCTGTGTGAGGGGCACCTTGGAGGTGTAAACAGGGCCCAGTCAGGAGGCTCTGAGCGTGTATTCCTGTATTTTCCCAGTATGAGAGGAGTTGCTAGATTTATTGAATAAACCTTTTTCCATAAAGTTAGTGAACCAAGGTGGCTGACTAGCTGTTGATGTTGAAGAGTCCCGTTCACTAGATTATACGTCACTGTTGCAGAATCACCTGAAAGACGCACTTCGCCATCAGCTGACTGGAGTTGGTATCGTAGTTGAGAAAATACTTTCAGACAAAAAGCTAAAAAGCGACTGCCCCTAAAAACCAACGACTCCCTTTGAAAACGGGCGATGTGGCATCAGAAACAATTATTATGGTGTAAAAATGTACTACAAAGTGTCGCTAAATAGAATAACTTTGGTCATACCCACTCAGCCCGTGACGTCCAAGGACGTTGAATTATGGGCCATATCAGGTCTGTCTGTTGTGGCCGCTATTTCGCCCCAAAATAGTCATCCCAAATCGGGTTGTGTGTAAACTTGTAACGGCGGTCCTCCTTCTCTTCATCAGAAAAGGAGGAGTATTTATCGAACCAAGGCGCAGTGGAGTTTGAACACATATTTATTAACGAAAAAACACGAACTTGAATAAACTAACAAAACAACAAACGGTGTAGACAGACCTAGACGACGAACTTACATGAAACAAGAAGAACGCACGAATAGAGAAAACAGGCTACACAAAAACAACGATGAACAAAACAAACCGAAAACAGTCCCGTGTGGTGCAACGACATACACAAACACGGAAGACAATCACCCACAACGAACACTGTGACAACGCCTACCTAAATATGACTCTTAATTAGAGGAACGCCAAACACCTGCCTCTAATTAAGAGCCATACCAGGCAACCCAAAACCAACACAGAAACAGAAAACATAGAATGCCCACCCAACCTCACGTCCTGACCAACTAACACACATAACAACTAACATAAATAGGTCAGGAACGTGACAAAACTATGTAAATGTCTCTCGGACAAGGTGAGTTTTATCAATATACACTCTAAAAAGTAAAGGTTCCTGGAGTATCCTTTAGGGGTTCTTCAAATTGAAACAGAGGAGGGAACCCCTAATAGTTATTTGATGAACCTTTTGTGGGAACCCCTATAAGTTATTTGAAGAACCCCTTATCATGGTTCCTCAAAGAACCTTTTTGGGTTCCTTTTTTAACTCGCTGTCCACCCTCCCTGCATTACAAAAACATATTTTAATAACAATATTGACTTAAATCATTAATTGTTTATTTAGTGGCACCACACATGGGAATAAATATTTACAAAACAATTTACCAAACAAAACACATTACAATATTGCTACATTTCTGCAGACATGTCAGACCATAATAAATAATACATTTACTTTGTATAGTGCTTTTCATGACATTTAAAATATATAAATAATGATGTACAATAAAAACAACATACATTAAAAATGAATCATAGGTAAACTAACAATATTGTAGACTTGATGATAAATACAGATTTTTCAGCTTTAGTGTGTATATCGTATCCACTTAGTTATGTTAGGAAGTTTGCCATCTTTATGACCGGCCCTGGTAACTTCACCCCAACTTCTCTTATCCCCAGAACACAGTAACTTAACAACATAAGTGTTTTTCTGACATTTTTGGGAAATTAAAGGGAAAATAAAAAATACAGCCATAGCAGAGCCCCAAGTCCCATGGGGACGTCCTCGAGGGCGTGGATGTTCTCCCCATCAAAGGCCAGCGGGATTTCATTCTCATGGTGAAATGGATATCCACCGATGTGCAGTAAAGGAGTGAAGAGCGGTGAAATCTGTGTCAACAAAAGTAATAAAAGATTAATACACATACAATTAACAAAGAACATAACAAATGTTCAGCTGTAGTTTTATATCAGCATGCACACCTATGTTTATGAAGAAACAGATGATTTGTGCAGAGGCATACCTTGTCACGGACATAAAGGCCACTCGGGTCCTCATTGAAGAGGTTGGGAGGAGCAGAATCACTGCTGTGGTCTCCAGTCCTAGTTAAGTAAAGCAATGATCTTACTACACTTGATCATTTTATTACAAAATACATTAGAGAAAGGGAAGGAATAAGAGCAAATACCTCTTCTGTATTGTCCTTCAGGGACTGTCAAAATAGCAGGATGATGTCCTCACCCCTGCCTCGCCTCTCTACCTCTGATAGTCCTTGAATTATCGTTTTGTCTATATCCATTCCATGGACTTGATTCATTTATGAGAAGATCTGAAAAAATCATTTGCACACATTTGTATGCTAATAGATTTTCAGTTTGTATTGACTGCTATGTAGGTTAAATGTACACTTCAAATGCAGCTGTCCTACAACAGATCTGTACCTTCTTCTTGATCCCAATTGCATTGTGTCCATGTTCTGTCCTATAAGAATTTCAAAGGAAGAGAAAATGTGTCAAAGAATAGTCTTACAAGCATTAAAACATATATATATATTAAATAAATATTGAAAGATACATGGCATCGACATACAATGTAATGTAAAATAGAATAACATATTGGAAAAAGCACTAGCCAATACAGTACTGCCATACAGTAACAGTACTGCCATACAGGCCAAATATCACATTTCAAGATATCTTTGTACACAAATTGTTCAATATTTTATCAGGCTGACGTGAAAGATTATACACAACATTTGCTGCGTGGCAATACAGTGTTTGGATTCTGAAGGGCATTTATACAAAAGAGGTAGTCTAGACACTGTATTAATACCATTTTGCATTTGAATCCCATCTACAATTACCATCTAAGATAATAATTTCCCTCCACAAGGGGGCGGACATGTAACGTTTCCAAAATGGGATAGTATTGTACATGTAACGTTTCCAAAATTGGATAGTATTGTCCATGTAACGTTTCCAAAATGGGATAGTATTGTCCATGTAACGTTTCCAAAATGGGATAGTATTGTCCTTGTAACGTTTCCAAAATGGGATAGTATTGTCCATGTAACGTCTCCAAAATGGGATAGTATTGTCCATGTAACGTTTCCAAAATGGGATAGTATTGTCCATGTAACGTTTCCAAAATGAGATAGTATTGTACATGTAACGTTATGCCCCCTTGTGAGTTAATAGTATTGCATGCTGTAGCAGGCTATATAAAGAGGAAGACCTCCATTGACGATTCAGTTCGTTGTAACATCTCGTCTGGACAGGTCACCGTCCTTAGTTAGTTAGTTAGTTAACGTTAGCTAGTTCATTATCACAAAAGTGAGAACTGCTCTAGATTGGAAACTTACGTTAATGAGTGTAAAGCCATGTTGGCTTTATGGAAACGCTATACAATATATGGGAAAGAATATAGTTGAGGGAAATAAACCAAACCTCGTTGTGCCTAGTTAGGACATAACGTTAGCTAGCTAGATAACGGTACTGTACTGTAGCTCATACAACGCCGACGGTCAAACCCGGCTTTCTAATATTTACGGTAATTAGCTATAGTAACGTTATGGAAGATATTCACAGAAAACCAGAATTGTCTTCGTTATTCATTACTAGTATGTTATATTATTATTATAAATGATTTCGAGACATATTCAGAGCCAAACATCAACCCAACTTAACCTTTTTAACTGTTGTCGCATCCAAACTTGTCACCATCGTTTTCAGTTGTAATCGCGAAGTTCCCGGAAGAAGTCCAGCAACAACGGAGGTTCCTCGATGAACCCACCTTCAAACAAGTTCTTTGAAGAACCTTTGGGGGTTGTTTTTCATTGACCAAGAACCCTACGGTTCTTAGGGGATCTGAGAACAACTCCAGTTGAACCCTTCATTTTTAAAGTTGTAGTCGGATCTATTTACTCTCAGATTCAACACACGCTGATTAGCATCAACATCAAGTCAGCTGCTGCTGGTCCAATACAGTATGAGGTGAGACGGTGAACTGACGTTGAACCGGGCAGTCAGCTGCTGCTGCTCCAATACAGTATGAGGTGAGACGGTGAACTGACGTTGAACCGGGCAGTCAGCTGCTGCTGCTCCAATACAGTATGAGGTGAGACGGTGAACTGATGTTGAACTGGGCAGTCAGCTGCTGCTGCTCCAATACAGTATGAGGTGAGACGGTGAACTGATGTTGAACCGGGCAGTCAGCTGCTGCTGGTCCAATACAGTATGAGGTGAGACGGTGAACTGATGTTGAACCGGGCAGTCAGCTGCTGCTGCTCCAATACAGTATGAGGTGAGACGGTGAACTGATGTTGAACTGGGCAGTCAGCTGCTGCTGCTCCAATACAGTATGAGGTGAGACGGTGAACTGATGTTGAACCGGGCAGTCAGCTGCTGCTGCTCCAATACAGTATGAGGTGAGACGGTGAACTGATGTTGAACCGGGCAGTCAGCTGCTGCTGCTCCAATACAGTATGAGGTGAGACGGTGAACTGATGTTGAACCGGGCAGTCAGCTGCTGCTGCTCCAATACAGTATGAGGTGAGACGGTGAACTGACGTTGAACTGGGCAGTCATCTGCTGCTGCTCCAATACAGTATAAGGTGAGACGGTGAACTGATGTTGAACTGGGCAGTCAGCTGCTGCTGTTCCAATACAGTATGAGGTGAGACGGTGAACTGATGTTGAACCGGGCAGTCAGCTGCTGCTGCTCCAATATAGTATGAGGTGAAACGGTGAACTGATGTTGAATCATAATTAAGTTAATAAAAATGTATTAGTGAAACTTTAAATTAAATATATTACGGTATTGTTATCATATAGAAACATCATGGAATATTGTACATCATATTAAATATATTACGGTATTGTTATCATATAGAAACATCATGGAATATTGTACATCATATTAAATATATTACAGTATTGTTATCATATAGAAACATCATGGAATATTGTACATCATATTAAATATATTACTCTATTGTTATCATATAGAAACATCATGGAATATTGTACATCATAGTAAATATATTACGGTATTGTTATCATATAGAAACATCATGGAATATTGTACATCATATTAGCATCAACATACATTATTGTTTCATTCAATTTCACATAATAAGGATATTTCATATTTTCAAGTTCAGAAGTCAGAACCCATCACCTGCTATGTAAAAGAGACAGAAGAAGGCACAATGGTCAATGCTATCCGTGATCCTTGGGACATCCCTATCCTAAACCCTAACCTTAACCCCTACCTTAAACATTTAAATGTCAACTTCAACGGGCTAGGGGCGTCCCAAGGATGTATCTCTACCTGAAAATACATGATCTAAGTGATTGATAGTTGGTATTCAGCAGTCATAAAGCCTTATTTACTTTAATGAACTACTAAAATAGTGATTTTGTCAGACAGCAGCTCTACACTTTATTGACTGACTGATCCATTCATCCTTCCATCCCTCCTCAGCCTTTATCTCCTCTGAAGACCCAGTGAGGGTGGAGCTCAGTCAGAGAGCTGTTGAGGGACTGGTTAGGGAGAACACTTCTACAGCCAGAGAGGTGAGGTCACACATGGTTTAGATGGTAAATATTTTTGTCCCCTTAGCGCAGGGGTGTCAAACTCATTCCACGGAGGGCCTAGTGTCTGCAGGTTTTTGTTTTTTCCTTTCAATAAAGCCCTAGACAACCAGGTGTGGGGAGTTCCTAACTAATTAGTGATGTTAATTCATCAATCAAGTATAAGGGAGGAGCGAAAACCCGCAGACACTCGGCCCCCCGTGGAATGAGTTTGACACCTGTGCCTTAGCGGTTCATCACGTCAGCAAAAGGAATATGTTCCATCATCCATGTTTATTTACATTAGTGCAAATTGTCCGCTGATATTGGTGTAATTTCTCACCCCTTATAGCTGTATGAAAGTGAATTTCCCCCCAGGCACAAACATTTTTTCTTTGTTATTACCCGAGCCACTGCCTGTTCAGCCCACTATCATCCAGAAGGCGAGGTCAGTACAGGTGCATCAAAGCTGGGACCGAGAGACAGAAGCTGTTTTTCCATCACTAACACAGAGGCTGCTGCCTACATACACAGACTTGAAATCATTGGCCACTTCAAGGAATGGAACACTAGTCACTTTAATAATGTTTACATATCTGGCATTACTCATCTCATTTGTATATACTGTATTCTATCCTATTGTATCTTAGTCTATGTATTACTCATCTCATATGTATATACTGTATTCTATCCTATTTTACTGTATCTTAGTCTATGTATTACTCATCTCATATGTATATACTGTATTCTATCCTATTCTACTGTATCTTAGTCTATGTATTACTCATCTCATATGTATATACTGTATTCTATCCTATTCTACTGTATCTGTCTATGTATTACTCATCTCATATGTATATACTGTATTCTATCCTATTCTACTGTATCTTAGTCTATGTATTACTCATCTCATATGTATATACTGTATTCTATCCTATTCTACTGTAGCTTAGTCTATGTATTACTCATCTCATATGTATATACTGTATTCTTTCCTATTCTACTGTGTCTGTCTATGTATTACTCATCTCATATGTATATACTGTATTCCTTAACAAATACTAAAAGGGACCAAGAATCTGTTGATTGGTCAGTCATTGGGTTCATTTGTTGAAATCAAATCAAGATTTATTTATACAGCACATTTTAGACATGGATGCAACACAATGGCTTCACAGAAAAAAACAAATAAAAAAATGAAATATTTAGTACACAACAAACAGAAGACTAACAACTGAAAGACTAATGAGCATCCTAAGGAAATGCCATTGATTAAAATATGAATTGGATGCAATATCCAACCCAAAATATAAGCTTGTTTTTTAGGAGGGGCTCTGAAAGACACTATGGGGTGTCCAATGAAAGTTGACTAGTAACAACAACTGGGACCTAAAAGACACCCATCATGAGAACCACTAAATCTGCCCAAGAAGAGGCAAACAAAAGAAAAACCCACACCAAACTTAAAAGACAGGAAGCAAACCAAAAAGGTGGAGCAACTAAAGGTGTTGACTCTCCACATCTATCAAGACAACTGGAATACTGGGCCAGACACTCTTAAATAGAACCTGGACCAGCTCAGGTGAAACACCTTCCCACTAACGAGATGGACAAGCCAGCACAGGTGTAACACATACTGACTAACGAGGTGACACCAATCAGTGCACCCAAGACACATTTCAGTTGAATGCATTCAGTTGTACAATCAATCAAATGTATTTATAAAGCCCTTCTTACATCAGCTGATGTCACAGAGTGCTGTACAGAAACCCAGCCTAAAACCCCAAACAGCAAGCAATGCAGGTGTAGAAGCACGGCGACTAGGAAAAACTCCCTAGAAAGACAAGAACCTAGGAAGAAACCTAGAGAGGAACCAGGCTCTGAGGGGTGGCCAGTCCTCTTCTGTCTGTGCCGGGTGGAGATTATAACAGAACATGGCCAAGATGTTCAAACGTTCATAGATGACCAGCAGGGTCAAATAATAATAATCACAGTGGTTGTCGAAGGTGCAACAGATCTGCACCTCAGGAGTAAATGTCAGTTAGCTTTTCATAGCCAATCATTCAGAGTATCTCTACAACTTCCATTTCACATAATCATCTACAATGCTTCACCTTCTACAATATAAACATAGTGTCTACTGGCTGTCAACATTTAAAAACAAGAAAAAACACATTCTTCTAAATAATAATATACAATCGTATTATTTTTTTAATCATTTTTCTTTCCATAGAATCCTAAAACTCACTAGCTTCTAGAACTCTCGTCTCCCTAAAACCCACTAGCTTCTAGAACTCTCGTCTTCCTAAAACCCACTAGCTTCTAGAACTCTCGTCTCCCTAAAACCCACTAGCTTCTAGAACTCTCGTCCCCTTGGAACGAGCCCAAACAAAACTCAAATCAAATTGTATTAGTCACATGCGCCGGATACAACACTGGAACTCTTACTTACGAGCCCTTAACAGTGCCGTTTCAAAAAAACACAGAAAAGAATAAGAGATAAAACTAATCTCCAACACGGGAAAAACGTGTCAAAATAAATTGTGATCATGGTAACTCACTGGCTAAATGCAAAACACAAATCTATTTGACTGCCCACCCTTGAGATAATCAGCAACCAGGTTCTCCTTAACACAGACATGTCTGATTTCAAGAGGAAACTCCTGCGATATCAGTAGTAACTTTCCACCTCACTGCGGAGCTTCTCTCTCTTTTCAGGGTTCACTAGATAGGCATGTTGTTGGATATAAAAGCAGGGTAACAATGTCAATATAATTGTACCCAAAAATGTCAAGTTGGTTGCATGAATAACTATGATTACTAAATGTTACATAATATGAAATATCAAAACCAAATGTTCACCCCTTTGTTAATATGTATTGGCAATAATTAACTTAATGGTGAGGCATGGAATAATAAAACATGTATATTTTATCAGGCTGAATGTTTGAATATATGAGGTGATTTGAGTCATGATTCTTCAGTAGTGGAATAAAGACAATTAGCATTTGAATGTTGTCAAGAAATACTGGAGTGATGTCAGATTGTTAATAAAATTGAATGACATTTTGCTAAATGGGAATAGTGCAATATCAAAACACAGTTTTAACGTGTCCAAATCAATAACCAATATGCAGACACAGTTTGGGATATATTGAAAACCTAAACATTTTGGAGTGTTTCATTGTGATTCCAGTGGGTCACCAACGTGGTAAACAGCTAGCTACATTGTGATTCCAGTGGGTCACCAACGTGGTAAACAGCTAGCTACATTGAGATTCCAGTGGGTCACCAACGTGGTAAACAGCTAGCTACATTGTGATTCCAGTGGGTCACCAACGTGGTAAACAGCTAGATACATTGTGATTCCAGTGGGTCACCAACGTGGTAAACAGCTAGCTACATTGTGATTCCAGTGGGTCACCAACGTGGTAAACAGCTAGATACATTGTGATTCCAGTGGGTCACTAACGTGGTAAACAGCTAGCTACATTGTGATTCCAGTGGGTCACCAACGTGGTAAACAGCTAGATACATTGTGATTCCAGTGGGTCACCAACGTGGTAAACAGCTAGCTACATTGTGATTCCAGTGGGTCACCAACGTGGTAAACAGCTAGCTACATTGTGATTCCAGTGGGTCACCAACGTGGTAAACAGCTAGCTACATTGTGATTCCAGTGGGTCACCAATGTGGTAAACAGCTAGCTACATTGTGATTCCAGTGGGTCACCAACGTGGTAAACAGCTAGCTACATTGTGATTCCAGTGGGTCACCAACGTGGTAAACAGCTAGCTACATTGTGATTCCAGTGAGTCACCAACGTGGTAAACAGCTAGCTACATTGTGATTCCAGTGGGTCACCAACGTGGTAAACAGCTAGCTACATTGTGATTCCAGTGGGTCACCAACGTGGTAAACAGCTAGCTACATTGTGATTCCAGTGGGTCACCAACGTGGTAAGTGTAACACAATTCTTTTTTGTTAGTCACTTTTTGTTAAATCACATAAATAGTAACTCTTTCAATTCAGAGCCTGGATTTTCCCTGAGGGTAAAATCAATTGAACAGGGGGCAAACATTTAGGGTTCTACATTGACATTCATTAAAATACTCCTACTACAATGTTAAAATAATCTACATTGTGACATTATTTAATTAATATCATGAAAAAACTCCTTCATGTATTTTCTGATGTTTGATCAGAGATCTTTTACCAGAGTATCTCTTCCCACATGACCACAGCTATAAGGTTTCTCTCCTGTGTGTGTTCTCTGGTGCACTGTCAGTTGGCTAGATTGAACAAAACTCTTCCCACATTGATCACAGCTATAAGGTTTCTCTCCTGTGTGTGTTCTCTGGTGTAATGTCAGATGGCCAGATCTAGTAAAACTCTTCCCACATTGATCACAGCCATAAGGTTTATCTCCTGTGTGTATTCTCTGGTGTATAGTTAGATAGCTAGATCTAGTAAAACTCTTCCCACATTGATCACAACTATAAGGTTTATCTCCTGTGTGTATTCTCTGGTGTATAGTTAGATAGCTAGATCTAGTAAAACTCTTCCCACATTGATCACAGCCATAAGGTTTCTCTCCTGTGTGTGTTCTCTGGTGTACTGTCAGATGGCCAGATCTAGTAAAACTCTTCCCACATTGATCACAGCTATAAGGTTTCTCTCCTGTGTGTGTTCTCTGGTGTAAAGTCAGAGAGCCAGATGTAGTAAAACTCTTCCCACATTGATCACAGCTAAAAGGTTTATCTCCTGTGTGTCTTCTCTGGTGCACTCTCAGAGGGCTAGATGTACTAAAACTCTTCCCACATTGATCACAGCTATAAGGTTTCTCTCCTGTGTGTATTCTCTGGTGTAAAGTCAGAGAGACAGATGTAGTAAAACTCTTCCCACATTGAACACAGCAATAAGGTTTCTCTCCTGTGTGGATTCTCTGATGAATTGTAATGCCTGATGAGGTGAATCTCTTCCCACAGTCAGAGCAGCAGTGAGTTCTCTTCCCTGTGGATCTCTGCAGGTGTTTATTGAGGCGTTCTGATCTGGAGAGACTCTTCTCTGCTTCTTCAGCATCATGAGGTTGTTGAGGCTCCCCAGAGGATCCACGACTGTCCCGTCTCTCTCCTGTGCGAACAACAAAGTCAGATGATTAAAGGCCCACAACAGTGGAAATCCACTGTAAAAGGTGATGCCAACAGCATAGCCATGATGTTGTACAACAATTGACATCTGTAATGAATGTTAAAATTATTTGACAATTGTCTTAAAATGAGCAAGAATAGTCATATTTTAGTAGTAACATCGATGATTGTAGAGTAGAAATAAGTTATTCATGTTGTTGAAACTCTAAGCAGTGTGCCAGACGACTTTTGGTCTCTAATTTAGGCCCCTTTCTGTGTTTAATACAATTGCGGCACGAGGGCGATGCACATGCAATTTGGTTGTAGAAACTCCTCCCTGCTAATGAGGAAACCGACAGTTATGGATGTAGTATATCTTAAATGGTGAGCAAAGATTTCAGTTTTTCAGTGTATTCTGAATGTGAATGGGGGAAAACTCAGGGGAGTGCATTTCACACTACTTTGGATTATAATTGTAAGGCTCGTTTGAATGTCCTGTGTAATATAATGTTTGCTACAGTATTAAGAAATATGTTTAATTATTGAAGAATCGCGTTAATGACAGTATCTATTTGGGTGTTGTCAATCAATCAAGTTTATTTTATATAGCCCTTCGTACATCAGCTAATATCTCGAAGTGCTGTACAGAAACCCAGCCTAAAACCCCAAACAGCAAGCAATGCAGGTGTAAAAGCACGGTGGCTAGGAAAAACTCCCTAGAAAGGCCAAAACCTAGGAAGAAACCTAGAGAGGAACCAGGCTATGAGGGGTGGCCAGTCCTCTTCTGGCTGTGCCGGGTGGAGATTATAACAGAACATGGCCAAGATGTTCAAAATGTTCATAAGTGACAAGCAGGGTCAAATAATAATCAGGAATAAATGTCAATTGGCTTTTCATAGTCAAAGTTTAAATGTATTTTTAATTACATTTTTCCCCCACCTTTATTTAACCAGGTGGCCAGTTGAGAACAAGTTCTCATTCACAACTGCGACCTGGCCAAGAAAAATCAAAGCAGTGCAACAAAAAAACAACACAGAGTTACACATGGGATAAACAAAAGTACAGTCAATAACACAATAGAAAAATCTATATACAGTGTGATGGAGTAAGGAGGTAAGGCAATAAAAAGGCCATGCTATGGGTGGGTGTTGCTATGGTGACCAGTGAGCTGAGTTAAGGCGGAGCGTTACCTAGCAAAGACTTATAGATGACCTGGAGCCAGTGGGTTTAGTGATGAATATGTAGCGAGGACCAGCCAACGAGGCTTTGGTGACAAAACGGATGGCACTGTGATAGACTACATCCAGTTTGCTGAGTAGAGTGTTGGAGGCTATTTTGTAAATGACATCACTGAAGTCAAGTATCGGCAGGATAGTCAGTTTTACGAGGGTATGTTTGGCAGCGTGAGTTTAGGAGTCTTTGTTGCGAAATAGGAAGCAGATTCTAGATTTAATTTGGGATTGGAGATGTTTAATGTGAGTCTGGAAGGAGAGTTTACAGTCTAACCAGACACCTAGGTAATTGTAGTTGTCTACATATTCTAAGTCAGAACCGTCCAGAGTAGTGATGCTAGTCGGGCGGATGAGGGCAGCGATCGGTTGAAGAGCATTTAGTTTTACTAGCGTTTAAGAGCAGTTGGAGGCCAAGGAAGGAGAGTTGTATGACATTGAAGCTCATTTGGAGGTTTGTTAACACAGTGTCCAAAGAAGGGCCAGATGTATACAGAATGGTGTCGTCTGCGTAGAGGTGGATCAGAGAATCACCAGCAGCAAGAGCGACATCATTGATATATACAGAGAAAAGAGTCGGCCCGAGAATTGAACCCTGTGGCACCCCCATAGAGACTGCCAGAGGTCTGGACAACAGGCCCTCCGATTTGACACACTGAACTCTATCTGAGAAGTAGTTGGTGAAGCAGGCGAGGCAGTCATTTGAGAAACCAAGGCTGTTGAGTCTGACGATAAGAATGTGGTGATTGACAGAGTCGAAAGCCTTGCCTTAACATTTAACACTAGACACCTCATAGTGAGCTACAGGTAGGAATCAGCAATGAATCCCAATAATGAGACACCTCTGGGGAGGGGTGTCAACAATTTAAAAAAATATATATATATATATATTTTTTTAAATATATACACTGGGGAGAACAAGTATTTGATACACTGCCGATTTTGCAGGTTTTCCTACTTACAAAGCATGTAGAGGTCTGTAATTTTTATCATAGGTACACTTCAACTGTGAGAGACGGAATCTAAAACAAAAATCCAGAAAATCACGTTGTATGATTAGGTAATTAATTAGCATTTTATTACATGACATAAGTATTTGATCACCTACCAACCAGTAAGAATTCCGGCTCTCACAGACCTGTTAGTTTTTCTTTAAGAAGCCCTCCTGTTCTCCACTCATTACCTGTATTAACTGCAACTGTTTGAACTCGTTACCTGTACAAAAAAACACCTGTCCACACACTCAATCAAACAGACTCCAACCTCTCCACAATGGCCAGGACCAGAGAGCTGTGTAAGGACATCAGTGATACAATTGTAGACCTGCACAAGGCTGGGATGGGCTACAGGACAATAGGCAAGCAGCTTGGTGAGAAGGCAACAACTGTTGGCGCAATTATTAGAAAATGGAAGAATTTAAAGATGACGGTCAATCACCCTCGGTCTGGGGCTACATGCAAGATCTCACCTCGTGGTGCATCAATGATCATGAGGAAGGTGAGGGATCAGCCCAGAACTACACGGCAGGACCTGGTCAATGACCTGAAGAGAGCTGGAACCACAGTCTCAAAGAAAACCATTAGTAACACACTACGCCGTCATGGATTAAAATCCTGCAGCGCACGCAAGTTCCCCCTGCTCAAGCCAGCGCATGTCCAGGCCCGTCTGAAGTTTTCCAATGACCATCTGGATGATCCAGAGGAGGAATGGGAGAAGGTCATGTGGTCTGATGAGACAAAAATAAAGCTTTTTGGTCTAAACTCCACTCGCCGTGTTTGGAGGAAGAAGAAGGATGAGTACAACCCCAAGAACACCATCCCAACCGTGAAGCATGGAGGTGGAAACATCATTCTTTTGGGATGCTTTTCTGCAAAGGGGACAGGTTGACTGCACCGTATTGAGGGGAGGATGGATGGGGCCATGTATCGCGAGATCTTTGCCAACAACCTCCTTCCCTCAGTAAGAGCATTGAAGATGGGTCGTGGCTGGGTCTTCCAGCATGACAACGACCCGAAACACACAGCCAGGGAAACTAAGGAGTGGCTCCGTAAAAAGCATCTGAAGGTCCTGGAGTGGCCTAGCCAGTCTCCAGACCTGAACCCAATATAAAATCTTTGGAGGGAGCTGAAAGTCCGTATTGCCCAGCGACAGCCCTGAAACCTGAAGGATCTGGAGAACGTCTGTATGGAGGAGGAGTGGGAGAAAATCCCTGCTGCAGTGTGTGCAAACCTGGACAAGAACTACAGGAAACACATGATCTCTGTAATTGCAAATAAAGGTTTCTGTACCAAAAATTAAGTTCTGCTTTTCTGATGTATCAAATACTTATGTCATGCAATAAAATGCAAATTAATTACTTAAAAATCATACAAAGTGATTTTCTGGATTTTTGTTTTAGATTCATTCCGTCTCTCACAGTTGAAGTGTACCTATGATAAAAATTACAGACATCTACATGCTTTGTAAGTAGGAAAACCTGCAAAATCGGCAGTGTGTCAAATACTTGTTCTCCCCACTGTAGAAGTAGCACTAGTCTACCCGACAACACAAATAGAAGTAGGACTAGTCTACCTGACAACGCATATAGAAGTAGGACTAGTCTACCCGAAAACACATATAGAAGTAGGACTAGTCTACCCGACAACGCATATAGAAGTAGGACTAGTCTACCCGACAACGCATATAGAAGTAGGACTAGTCTACCCGACAACGCATATAGAAGTAGGACTAGTCTACCCGACAACGCATATAGAAGTAGGACTAGTCTACCTGACAACGCATATAGAAGTAGGACTAGTCTACCCGACAATGCATATAGAAGTAGGACTAGTCTACCCGACAATGCATATAGAAGTAGGACTAGTCTACCTGGTTACACATATAGAAGTAGGACTAGTCTACCTGGTTACACATATAGAAGTAGGACTAGTCTACCTGGTTACACATATAGAAGTAGGACTAGTCTACCTGGTTACACATATAGAAGTAGGACTAGTCTACCTGGTTACACATATAGAAGTAGGACTAGTCTACCTGGTTACACATATAGTAGTAGGACTAGTCTACCTGGTTACACATATAGAAGTAGGACTAGTCTAGCTGACAACACATATAGAAGTAGAACTAGTCTACCTGGTTACACATATAGAAGTAGAACTAGTCTACCTGGTTACACATATAGCAGGAGGACTAGTCTACCTGGTTACACATATAGAAGTAGGACTAGTCTACCTGGTTACACACATAGCAGGAGGACTAGTCTACCTGGTTAGACATATAGCAGGAGGACTAGTCTACCTGGTTACACATATAGAAGTAGGACTAGTCTACCTGGTTACACACATAGCAGGAGGACTAGTCTACCTGGTTACACATATAGCAGGAGGACTAGTCTACCTGGTTACACATATAGAAGTAGGACTAGTCTACCTGGTTACACACATAGAAGTAGAACTAGTCTACCTGGTTACACATATAGCAGGAGGACTAGTCTACCTGGTTACACATATAGCAGGAGGACTAGTCTACCTGGTTACACATATAGCAGGAGGACTAGTCTACCTGGTTACACATGTAGCAGGAGGACTAGTCTACCTGGTTACACATATAGAACTAGGACTAGTCTACCTGGTTACACATATAGAACTAGGACTAGTCTACCTGACAACACATATAGTAGTAGAACTAGTCTACCTGGTTACACATATAGAAGTAGGACTAGTCTACCTGTCCTGAGCACAAATGTAGATCTATATAATGTCAAAACACCTGATTACTTCTTATCCCTTTCACAAATAGCCTACAGCTGTGTCGGTCGAGAACTCACAGGCACGGGAAACTGTGGGCCCAGAATATTTTATACAATGTTTCAAGTTCGTTATAGACAGGCCATGTGATTTATAGGACAGTTATTAGCAATGTTTTTATTTGTTGGCTTTATGTCGGCTATTTTTACATAGTTGGCATCTAGAATTCATCCATGATGTCATAATGGCAATAAAAGTTATTTAGATTTGTATAATTTTCATTTAGATAGAATGTAGATTAATCACAGACAATGATTTTGAGATACTATTATAAATTAAATGAAACTGATATAGCCTAGAAACCTGGTTAAACTATCATTATGACATCATGGATGAATTCTAGAATATACTATATATCCTAGAAACCTGGTTACACTATCATTATGACATCATGGGTGAATTCTAGAATATACTATATATCCTCGAAACCTGGTTAAACTATCATTATGACATCATGCATGGCCAGTCCTTGTATTCATAGTGTAGTGAATTCAGGGGGTTGCCCTGAGCTGAACTCAAACCTGGGTCCAGCGACTGTCAAGCCAACACCTTATAACTGTTATGCCAAGATGTCTGAACTTCTTGACGAGGTCGCTAGGTTTTGGGTTACGGTTGATACAATAGCTTTCTCTATTAATTTGAGAGTGGTTACATTTCTCCAGACCCCATCCCTCAGCTGTTTACCAAACCAAGTCTCTGGGCAGCAATTTTGTTGCTGTTTACATACTAGGTTGTCCCTTTAAAAAAGCCACACAAGAATCAATCAACCAATAACAAAGCTGTAATTCCACCACTATTTTGCTAATAAGATGATGGATGGGGCTGGAGAAATGTAACTACTTTCAAATTCATAGACAGACCTATGGATGCAAGGACTGTCCATCCATGATATCAACATTATAGTTTTAACTATGTTTTGAGGCTTTTTTTTTTTTTCACCTTTATTTAACCAGGTAGGCTAGTTGAGAACAAGTTCTCATTTGCAACTGCGACCTGGCCAAGATAAAGCATAGCAGTGTGAACAGACAACAACACAGAGTTACACATGGAGTAAACAATAAACAAGTCAATAACATGGTAGAAAAAAGAGAATCTATATACAATGTGTGCAAAAGGCATGAGGTAGGCAATAAATCGAATAATTACAATTTAGCAGATTAACACTGGAGTGATAAATCATCAGATGATCATGTGCAAGAAGAGATACTGGTGTGCAAAAGAGCAGAAAAGTAAATAAATAAAAGCAGTGTTGATTTACATTGTTTCTATACATTGAAGTAAAAAAAGCTTATTTGGGGTTCTGATGGGGGACAACAGTTGAACTAAGCTCATGAGGCATGTGTTATATTCTTCAAGAATCAATGGCTATAAATAAATAATTTAAAAATCAAAATATGGATGTGGTAATTGCAGATTTCCCCTTTAACACCACACATCCTTCCAGTTCTCTGCTGCCAGTGACTGGAACGAATTTCAAAAATAGCTGAAGCTGGAGATTTATATTTCCCTCACCAACTTTAAACATCAGCTATCTGAGCAGCTAATCGATCGCTGCAGCTGTACATGTACTTTTCTGCTCTTTTGCACACCAGTATCTCTACTTGCACATCATCATCTGCTCATTTATCACTCCAGTGTTAATCTGCTAAATTGTAATTCTTCGCTACTATGGACTATTCATTGCCTACCTCATGCCTTTTGCACACACTATATATAGACTTTATTTTTTTCTACTGTGTCATTGACTTGTTTATTGTGTTATTGGCTTGTTTATTGTTTATTCCATGTTATTCCATGTGTAACTCTATGTTGTTGTCTGTGTCACACTGCTTTGCTTTATCTTGGCCAGGTCGCAGTTGTAAATGAGAACTTGTTCTCAACTGGCCTACCTGGTTAAACTATCATTATGACATCATGGCCTACCTGGTTAAACTATCATTATGACATCATGGCCACCTGGTTAAATAAAGGTTAAATAAAAAAATAAAACAGTTCAACAACTGCAGAGTTTGTGTCTCTGTTTCTAAGGTAGTACTTACTTGTGTTAACCAGGGCCCGTTCATCGTTAGAACCATTGTTAAGATGCGTTTGGGAAACCGAGTCCAGAAATCCAGTTTCCTCCTCTTCTTCCACCTCCTTTTTCAATGAGACAGTCATCTCCCCCTCCTCCTCTTTCACTCCATAAACTGCATCCTCCTCTTTCTCCTCTTCTTTTACTGTAACATATTCCTCCTCTTTCAATCTGAACGCGTCTTCCTCTTCTTTCACTGAAATGTCTGTATCTTCTTCTTTCACTGTAACAGCCTCACCCTCTACTTCTTGTTTTACTGTGATATCCTTCTCTTCCTTCTCCTCTTTGACGAGAGCTTCTTTCTCCGTCCAGCAGTCCTTCTCTTCATTAACAAGAGAGTAGCTTAGTGACCTCATGGTTGGAGATGTTAGCTAGCTAGGCTAATGCTAACTTAACCAGCCCGCTAACTGACTAATAACTACAACACCGTAAATATGAAATTAAAACGGATAACTAACTAGGCGACAGAAGTGGTTTTAAAATACAGTGGCTAATATACACTAAAGCGTCTAAAGAGCTTTATTGGTTCGTCTATTTTGTCTATCAAGCTATCGAGGTGTCTGACTGTCTGTTGCTGTTGAAAGAAGCGTTCCGTCCACTAGATTATACGTCACAGTAGCAGCATTGCCTTAAAGTCGCAGACCGCAATCTGCTGCCTGGAGTGGGTAACGCAGTTGAGTAAAATGTAAATGTAAATTTCAGACAAAAAATTAAAGGGTAGGATTCAGGGAATTAGCTAGTCCTAAAATATGAATTAGCCCCCCTAAATAGATCAATATCAGTCAATATATTTTTTCTGTGATTTCTTATTTCGTCAACCGTTCCATCGCATCTTAAACATCTTACCGAGCAGGCACTAGGACCGGGGGAGGCTGCTGCTGCGCTAATGACTGTTAGACTTTCTTCAGCAAAGATGGCGGACAGAAATACTAGGAGAGAGGGGTAACCCTACACAGAACTAAACTGAATCAAAGATGGCGGACAGAAATACTAGGAGAGAGGGGAACCCCTACAAAGAACTGTACTACATCAAAGATGACGAACATAAATACTAGGAGAGAGGGGAACCCCTACACAGAACTGAACGGAATCAAATGTGGTGGACAGAAATACTAGGATGGAAGCAAATGTAAGGGATTATAACGTCATAACTAATCATGCAAAAAACATGTACAGTTGACAGGAATGTTAGTTCATGTAGAGACAAACGATTATGCATTTTTTTATCATAAAGT
This sequence comes from Salvelinus fontinalis, assembly GCF_029448725.1. NCBI lineage: Eukaryota > Metazoa > Chordata > Actinopteri > Salmoniformes > Salmonidae > Salvelinus > Salvelinus fontinalis. The sequence continues at coordinate 234,315 of NW_026600271.1, forward strand.
TCATTTATGAAAATCGCGAATTAGCAAGCTAGCTGACTAGCTAACATTAGCCAGCTAGCTGACTAGCTTAATGGGTGTTGTGACATGAGTATGAAATTGTAATTCTGGTTGTTTTAGGAACTCCTGAAACAACCAGCAAACCAGGCTGTCGTTTTGGGAAACAGTGGATGTATAGAATCTAGCTAGCTGAAGATTTTACTGCAAATTGAATGTACAATTTTGTAAGCTTGCCTTGCTGATATTTGCCATGCAGATAGATGAAATCACGTAGCTAGCTATGTTCTTGCCTATTGTGCAGTGGATGATTAAAATCCCTGTATTCCCATGGATGTGTAGCTAGCCATCTAACCGATCTGTGTATGGACCCAAACGTTTGGTATACATATTAGTTCAGAACCTAGCTATGAACCTCAGCTATCATAGCCAGTTGTATCAACTTCAAAACAGCCTGAATGACATTAATGAAGCCTATGGATTGAGTAGAATATAATATCATGTTGTACCAAGGATGCAAGTCGTATATACATGTAGTTATTACCATTGTTGATAAATCGTTTAATGTTGACAGGAGAACAAGAGGAGACAATAGGACGAGGTGGATCATTTTATAATAAGGCCGTTTAATCACATGTAAAGACATCTTAGTAAAATCTTGCAGCAAGGCTCTTTCTGTCTGATTCTTATAGAATCGTCCAGAAAAGAGGTAGTTTAAGCAGTTGTACAGTTTTATATAGACAACAAGCAAAGTGGGTTGATCTGGAAGTCTGGCCTTCCGATTGGTCGATCTGGGTCTTGGGTAGTCCTGAACAGGCCTGGTGTCCACGTTCCATTGGTTCCTGAGATAGTTCTTTGTCTTGAGCTCCAACCATGAGTTGTGTGTGTCTGTGGTTATCATGGGGGAGGGGAATTATGTGTGTCTGTAGTTGGTGTCTTAATAAGTCCAGCATATGTCCAAGAGAAATGAGGAGTATGTGTATTTATGTATAAAATATGACTTATGTATAAAAGATGACTTATGTTGAAATGTTGTTATTACTAGTTTCCAGTCTCTATTACAATTTCTTACACCATGCATGAGATCCCCACATTGTAGCCTGTACATTTAATATATTCACTGATCGTGTACTGTACCTTGGCAAATAAAGGTGCAGTTTAGGTATGAATGTCTTTGAGATGATTTTTCAGTCATATCCAATACCAGGAGTATCAAATTCCAGTCTTTGAATGACGCTGTGTCTTCATGTATGTATTACAATTCTACACTTCAACAGTGTTTACCAATCTTGGTCCTGGGACATCAATGGTTACACATTGTAACTAATAGACTAGAAACAGGATTTAACTAGTTAATTCATATATACAGAAATATAATGTTAAAAACCAGAACACTACACTTCCTATGCATCATGTAAATACTCCAACACCGGTTCATCTCAATATCTAATGCCCTTCATCTGCATTGATCTGATAAACACAGGATAGGTGGAGTATTTCATCACATTACACTTCATTTCAACCAGTAGAGAATGTGAAACGCTTAATTGAAAAGCTCATTATCCAAGTGTTATAAATACAAGTTCAATATGTCCTTCAATCTGTTGTGCATTATAAAAACAGAGGAAGAAAGAGGAGGTGGAGAGGTGTAAAAGACAGAAAGGGAAAGAGGTAAGCACATAGGAGCAGGGAAGGCAGCACATGATTAATGAATCACAGTGCTACATAAATATTCTCTCAGTTCATCACAATTACATAACAGTGTCTCTAGTCGGCCTAAAGGTTATCTTAAAAGCAGGTGAGGTGGCTATGATGGGACTGGGGGTTGGCATCCTCGCACATCAAAACATATCTGCAGACGAGAGACAGATGGAGAGAGAGAGCATGTTTAAGCCTTGTGTTTTTATTTTTTATTCTAACATTGTTAGTCATCAATCAGGAGGTGAAATGCAAAACTGACCTTGGATCATTAATAATACTTCCTGTATAATATAAACTGACCTGGGATCCTTAACTCTGGGACTACTGCATCTCTCTGTATTTCAATGTAAAGCATCTCTTTTCTAATAGTTCCTGTTGTCCTGACCAAGTGACCTCTCACCTCTGATCATGCTGTGCCCTCTATGTAGCCAGTTCAGATGCAGGAGGGGTTCACCGACACAGCTGATATAACCTAGAGGATTTAGGGAGAAGGGGAGAGAGGGATGAAGTGAAGGAGAGAGACTGTTATTGAGCAATGAAGGTAGTTAAAGCGACAGTGTTCAACAGGAATCTGTGTGAGGCCTCACCTGGTGTCCACACCACACTAAGTGGCTGCAGAGTACTTTATGCTGAAAAACATGAACGGACCCACAAGGACAAACAATATAGCGTAGTTATAGAAATAATGAAGTGTCTTACTATTCTCCATGGTTGGCCCTCTTGCCTATTCTTTGAAGGTGGAAGGAGCCACAATTATACACCTGAGCCTGCTTACTGCACAACACAATCCATCAATCAGATTGATACATGAGTGTGTGGGTTATAGGGTGTCTAATTGTTCTACATTTTTTCAATATTGGATGGCTCTTAAAAGAGCCTTTGGTTGAGCATAGTGTAGTCTATGGTGTTGCCAGGGAACAGCACCCTCTTTGAAGAAGTAGGAGGTGAAGATCTCCTGCACACGGATTGCCTCTCTTGCTGCGTTGTTGGACCCCATCCTTGAAACATCCTGCAGAGCAGCAGACTCCTCCTCTGGGACACGGCGGCGAGCTGCAGATCCCCTCCTGGTCCTCGTGTCCATCCTCATGAAGTTACGCAGGACACGGGTAGCCTTCACACATCTGAATTCCTCCAGGAGGCAGTCCCAGATGACCCTGGTCACCTAACCTTGCAGTGCCCTAAACGGTAACTGTAGGCAATCGTTTTGAAGGAATCTCCAGTTACAAGGTATCTGTAGGAATATGGAAGACAATGTAATTATTAGACTGTTACATCACCGGGTCATTGTGGATTACTAAAGTATAATATCCCTGATAACAAATCATGATAACATTGGATTGATAGATGCATGGGCACACATATGTACATGTGTAGCATGTGACAATAACAGGATCATATCAAGGACGGCATCACAAATGAATACATAAATACCACTTGAAGCTTGATGATGAGTTGATCATTTGAATCAGCTGTGCAGTGCTGAGGCAAAAACAACAATGTGCCTCTTTGAGTCCCCAGGACTGAGAACCACTGCTCTTCATTGGGACCTCTTCATATGTAGACTGGCTTTCATAGCACTCTTTATCTGAGGACAGAAAACCTCACAAGAAACACACTTCATTATAGTCAAATTACACCACACTGAATATTATGTTACAATTATCTCCGTCCTCACTTCTACAGACAGGAACTACACAAAAGTACCTGCCCTATCCAGAATAGCCTCCTCTCTCACTGACAGATGGGGCTGCTATCCTTTCACCCTCCATGGCTGTTAGCTAGCTACCTACAAATGCATTTGGAGTTTGTTTTTTACAGTGATAAATACATCAAGATAGCTAGCTAATATGAAGTTAGACAGCTGATGATATTTAATTCACTTAGCTATCTATCTATATAGTATTTGAAGTTGGTCAGATAGCTAGCCAGCCAACTAGCTAGCTCATTTAGCAGCTCATTTGAGTTAGCTTTCTTTCTGTAGCTAGTTAGCACATAGTACATTGTTGTTTTTTTACATTTTCAATATCTATTTACTTACTTACTTGAATAGGTTCTCCCAGCCATGTGGACAACTGGAAACAGGGCAGCAAAGTTTGTCACCAGAGCGTTTACCGCTATTTATCTAGTGTACATTCACCCTCAGTCACCTTGTCTTAGAGAGATTTACATGGTTATCAAAACGTCACACCAGGGTGAGCCTAAACAAATCACAGCCCTGTGGGGAAAATGAATGGTGGGAAAACGATGTGAACCATTTCCCTGTTTGACCTGTAGTTGTTATGGATATTATGACTCTACAGCGCCCCACAGTGGACGGGTCACAATATGTTCCATTGATAAAGCAGACTTTATTTAACCTCCATGACGGGTCACAATATGTTCCATTGATAAAGCAGACTTTATTTAACCTCCATGACGGGTCACAATATGTTCCATTGATAAAGCAGACTTTATTTAACCTCCATGACATCTTGTTTTTACATGACGTTGTAGATTGCAGCGGTATATAGTATGTATTTAGGATGTTTTCAGCGTGTTTTTAACTCTTTCAGACAATGGATTAATCACCATTTTTAAAAACAGTACACTAACATTACATTAAGTAAACTCAATTTTGACAGCCCAAACAAAAACACAAATTCTCTGTCAGAAACACAAGTCAGAACACAGCCTCTCTATTCTCTCATGTGTTTTCAGGTCCTCTGACTGGGAAAATGTCTTTCCACAATGAGAGCAGGGGTATGTCTTCTCCTCCTGTGTATTTGTATGTATTCTTTCATGCTCTTTCAGGTACCTTAACCGGGTAAATCTCTTTCCACACTGGGAGCAGCGGTACATCTTCTTGTGTTCTCTCATGCTGGTTCAGGTTTCCTAACTGGGAACATTGGAAAGGCTTTTTTCCTGTGTGTGTCTCTTATGTGTTTTCAGGCTCCCTAACTGAGTACAACTCTTTCCACACTGGGAGCAGTGATGTCGTCCTGCTGGTTTGGACGCCTCTGAGTCTGGTTCCCCTGAAGGACTCTTCCTGCTGTCAGAAGGAGAGTCTGGTGTCTCTCCTGTCAAAGACAAACAGATTATTTAATTAAACAGACTTGAATGAAACCTCCACATGATAAAACTTCCTATGACCTTTAATCTAGACGAGATCCGTCAATCACCTGAAGTCAGTTTTCACAAGTATTATTAAACCGACTTCAAAATTCAGGTCTCTGTGTGCTTCTTAGGATGTCCAGGCAGGTGATTCACTTCTAACCAAAGTCTTGCAGGTGTTTACATGGTTTGACACATCTGCCAGGTAATTCACTTCTAACCGAAGTCTTGCAGGTGTTTACATGGTTTGACACATCTGCCAGGTGATTAAAAATCTAATTTCAGTACCAGTGTATTATATATACTTTTTTTCACCAATGTCATGACATCCAATTGCAACTCCTCTACGGACTCGGGGGAGAGGCGAAGGTTGAGAGCCACGCGTCCTCCGAAACATGACCCTGCCAAGCCGCACTGCACATCTTGACACACTGCTCGCTTAACCTGGAAGTGATACTGCCTGCATTAGAACCATAAAATGATGCAGCTGATGATCATTAGATTAGAACCAGGGACTGTAGTTACGCCTCAAGTGACGCCAATGACAAGCATACCCATTACATGATGCAGCCACCACCATGCTTGAAAATATGTAGTCAGTGATGTGTTGAATTTGCCCCAAACATAACGCTTTTGTATTCAGGATATAAAGTTAATTTCTTTCCCACATTGTTTTTCAGTATTACTTTAGTGCCTCATTGCAAACAGAATGAATGTTTTGGAATATTTGTATTCTATACAGGCTTCCATCTTTTCACTCTGTCATTTAGGTTAGTATTGTGGAGTAACTACAATGTTGTTGATCCATCCTCAGTTTTATCCTATCACAACCATTAAACACTAACTATTTTAAAGTCACCATTGGCCTCATGGTGAAATCCCAGAGCGGTTTCCTTCCTCTCCAGCAACTGAGTTAGTGACTGGGTATATTGATATACCCTCTAAAGTGTAATTAATAACTTCACCATGCTCAAAGGGATATTCAATGTCTGCTTTTTTTACCCATTTACCAATAGGTGTCCTTCTTTGCGAGGCATTGGAAAACCTCCCTGGTCTTTGTGGTTGAATCTGTGTTTGAAATTCACTGCTCGATTCACTGCTCGACTGAGGGACATTACAGATAATTGTATGTGTGGGGTACAGAGATGATGTAGTCATTCAGGAATCATGTTAAACACTATTATTGCACACAGAGTGAGTCCCTGCAACTTATCATGTGACTTGTTAAGCAACATCTTTACTCCTGAACTTATTTAGGCTTTTAATTACATTTGTAAACATTTCCAAAAACATAATTCCACTTTGACATTATGGGGTATTGAATTCATTTAACCCCAGTATCTCTACTTGCACATTCATCTTCTGCTATTCACATTCACATTCCCTACCATTCCAGTGTTTAATTGCTATATTGTAATTACTTCGCCACCATGGTCTATTTATTGCCTAACCTCTCTTATCCTACCTTATTTGCACATGCTGTATATAGACTTTTCTACTGTATAATTGATTGTATGTTTGTTTATTCCATGTGTAACTCTGTGTTGTTGTATGTGTCATTGCAAATGAGAACTTGTTCTCAACTAGTCTACCTGGTTAAATAAAAATATTTTTTTTAAATTCTGGATGTAACACAACAACATGTGGGACCAGTCAAGGGGTGTGAAAACTTTCTGAAGTCTCTGTATATATATAAAACTCCCCCCACCCAGCAATCTAATAGTATCAGTAGAATCTGTTGAAATAAAACCACAGATAAATATACCTAACATAGTACAATCTAATAGCATCAGTAAAATCTGTTGAAATAAAACCACAGATAAATATACTCAACATAGTACCTCTATTAAACAATACATCGGAATACATCAGAAATAGTTACACATTATAGAGACCCATTCATGGATGTACAGGTCTGTTGGATAAACCATCAGAAATAGTTACACATTATAGAGATCCATTCCTGGATGTACAGGTCTGTTGGATAAACCTTCAGAAATAGTTACACATTATAGAGACCCATTCATGAATGTACAGGTCTGTTGGATAAACCATCAGAAATAGTTACACATTATAGAGATCCATTCCTGGATGTACAGGTCTGTTGGATAAACCTTCAGAAATGCCCGCTGCTGATTTCTTCCAGGTGTCCATAGCGGACACCCTGGTCCTGGCCGTGGACAAATTCTCAGTCAGAAACATAAGTCAGAACACAGCCTCCCTATTCTCTCATGTGTTTTCAGGTCCTCTGAATGGGATGTTACGTTCCCCAGTTTCTGTGTTCTGTTTTGTATTTGAGTGTGTGTTTCAGGAGATGGCTTCCTGAAGTACTCCCCAACCAGCTGATTGGTCAACCCCAGGCTAATTGGTGATTGGAGCTGACCCCGCCCCCTCGTCAAGAAGCAGCTGACACTAATCACCATTGCCACCTGAAGATAAAAGCCAGTGTTCTGCCCCAGGAGTTTTGGAGAGAGAGGGTAGAGGAGAGAGATGAATTTTGGAGAGAGATGAATTTTGGAGAGAGATGAATTTTGGAGAGAGATGAATTTTGGAGAGAGATGAATTTTGGAGAGAGATGAATTTTGGAGAGAGATGAATTTTGGAGAGAGATGAGATAAGGAGTAGAGATTTGGAGATAAGGAGTAGAGATTTGGAGATTGAGAGAGAGAAAAATTAGATTGTGATATAGTGTGGGTTGTGTATCAGAAAGTGTGGTATGTACTGTTGTTGTTGGTAGCAGTTTTTCTATGTCCTGTGTTTGTGAAATCATTAATAATTACTCTGTTTCATTTGTTCCCAGGGGGGAAGGAGAAGGCACTTTGGGAGTGCTTAGGCAAGAGGCCCGCCTGCATACATATACCCGTAGAATATTATTGTCTAGGCACACTAGGTAAGACCTGGGCAGACCACCCCCTGTATTTTGGTTAGGGCACCAGACGGTGCTAAGTTAGGTAAGTTAAGTGGGTAGGCAGGTTAGATAGGAGAGGGGGAACTTTGATATTTACTTTCTTTGCTTTGGTTCCGTCCAGCCCCTTTTCCCCATATTACCGTGTAAGAAAATAAATCCAAGTAAACGGTAAAATCTGCTTTTGTGTCATCCTTGCTCGCACCTACAGTCCATACCTCTTGCACTTCAGAGAGTTGAGTTATAGCAGGGAGTTGCGTTCCCTCTTCTCAGAGGCGTGCGTAACATGGGAAAATGTATTTTCACAATGAGAGCAGTGGTATGTTGTCTCCTCCTGTGTATTAGTATGTTGGAAAGGCTTTTCTCCTGTGTGTTTTCTCTCATGCTTTTTCAGACTCCCTGACCACCTAAAACTCATTTCACACTGGGAACATTGGAAAGGTTTTTCTCCTGTGTGTGTTCTCTCATGTGTTTTCAGGCTCACTAACCAAATAAAACTCTTTCCACAGTGAGAACAGTGATAAGGCTTCTCTCCAGTGTGTATTCTCTCATGCCCAACCAGGGCCCCTAACTGAGTAAAATTCTTTCCACAGTGGGAACAGTGGTATGGCTTTTCTCCTGTATGTATTCTCTCATGCATTTTCAGGCTCCCTAACCACCTAAAACTCTTTCCACAGTGGGAGCAGTGGTGTTGGTTAGGCGTCTCTGGGTCTGTTTCCTCTGAGGAACTCTTCCCGTTGTCAGAGTCTGGTCTCTTTCCTGCCAAAAGACAAACAGATTATTTAGTTAAACAGAGAGACCTGAATGAAGCCTGTACTAAATAAATTTGTCTTCCTATGAGGTTTAATCTAGACTAGATCCCTCAATAACCTGAGGTCAGTCTTCACAACATTACATAATTAAAAATAAACTTGGTGACGGTGAGATTTAAAAACAAATGATGCAGAGCTGCAAATCTAATCTCTCAGGGAATGTCATGATGTCATAATAAGAGCTCTATTATAATAGATAATGTCATGGTTACAGGCTGAGCAGAGCTCTATAATAATAGATAATGTCATGTTTATAGGCTGAGCAGAGCATTATAATAGATAATGTCATGGTTACAGGCTGAGCAGAGCTCTATAATAATAGATAATGTCATGTTTACAGGCTGAACAGAGCTCTATAATAATAGATAATGTCATGTTTATAGGCTGAACAGAGCTCTATTATAATGGATAATGTCATGTTTATTGGCTGAGCAGAGCTCTATAATAATAGATAATGTCATGTTTATAGGCTGAACAGAGCTCTATAATAATAGATAATGTCATGTTTTAGGCTGAGCAGAGCTCTATAATAATAGATCATTTCATGTTTATAGCAGAGCTCTATAATAATAGATAATGTCATGTTTATAGGCTGAGCAGAGATCTATAATAATAGATAATGTCATGTTTATAGCAGAGCTCTATAATAATAGATAATGTCATGTTTATAGGCTGAGCAGAGATCTATAATAATAGATAATGTCATGTTTATAGGCTGAGCAGAGATCTATAATAATAGATAATGTCATGTTTATAGGCTGAGCAGAGATCTATAATAATAGATAATGTCATGTTTATAGGCTAAACAGAGCTCTATAATAATAGATAATGTCATGTTTTAGGCTGAGCAGAGCTCTATAATAATAGATAATGTCATGTTTATAGGCTGAACAGAGCTCTATAATAATAGATAATGTCATGGTTACAGGCTGAACAGAGCTCTATAATAATAGATAATGTCATGTTTTAGGCTGAGCAGAGCTCTATAATAATAGATAATGTCATGTTTTAGGCTGAGCAGAGCTCTATAATAATAGATAATGTCATGTTTACAGACTGAGCAGAGCTCTATAATAATAGATAATGTCATGTTTTAGGCTGAGCAGAGCTCTATAATAATAGATAATGTCATGTTTACAGGCTGAACAGAGCTCTATAATAATAGATAATGTCATGTTTATAGGCTGAGCTCTATAATAATAGATAATGTCATGTTTTAGGCTGAGCAGAGCTCTATAATAATAGATAATGTCATGTTTATAGGCTGAGCTCTATAATAATAGATAATGTCATGTTTTAGGCTGAGCAGAGCTCTATAATAATAGATAATGTCATGTTTATAGGCTGAGCAGAGCTCTATAATAATAGATAATGTCATGTTTACAGGCTGAACAGAGCTCTATAATAATAGATAATGTCATGTTTTAGGCTGAGCTCTATAATAATAGATAATGTCATGTTTACAGGCTGAGCAGAGCTCTATAATAATAGATAATGTCATGTTTACAGGCTGAGCAGAGCTCTATAATAATAGATAATGTCATGTTTACAGGCTGAGCTCTATAATAATAGATAATGTCATGGTTACAGGCTGAACAGAGCTCTATAATAATAGATAATGTCATGTTTTAGGCTGAACAGAGCTCTATAATAATAGATCATGTCATGCTTATAGGCTGAGCAGAGATCTATAATAATAGATAATGTCATGTTTATAGGCTGAGCAGAGATCTATAATAATAGATAATGTCATGTTTTAGGCTGAGCAGAGCTCTATAATAATAGATAATGTCATGTTTATAGCAGAGCTCTATAATAATAGATAATGTCATGTTTATAGGCTGAGCAGAGATCTATAATAATAGATAATGTCATGTTTATAGCAGAGCTCTATAATAATAGATAATGTCATGTTTATAGGCTGAGCAGAGATCTATAATAATAGATAATGTCATGTTTATAGGCTGAGCAGAGATCTGTAATAATAGATAATGTCATGTTTATAGGCTGAGCAGAGATCTATAATAATAGATAATGTCATGTTTATAGGCTAAACAGAGCTCTATAATAATAGATAATGTCATGTTTATAGGCTGAGCAGAGCTCTATAATAATAGATAATGTCATGTTTATAGGCTGAACAGAGATCTATAATAATAGATAATGTCATGTTTATAGGCTGAGCAGAGCTCTATAATAATAGATAATGTCATGTTATAGGCTGAGCAGAGCTCTATAATAATAGATAATGTCATGTTGATAGGCTGAACAGAGCTCTATAATAATAGATAATGTCATGTTATAGGCTGAGCAGAGCTCTATAATAATAGATAATGTCATGTTGATAGGCTGAGCAGAGCTCTATAATAATAGATAATGTCATGTTTTAGGCTGAACAGAGCTCTATAATAATAGATAATGTCATGTTTATAGGCTGAGCTCTATTATCTGTCTATAGCTTGACAACATTCATCTGTTTTTGTTATATGTATTATCTAACACTCACAATTTCCTTCCTTTTTGGTTACTAAGCAGTTATATCAACATTTAGCAACTACGTTAAACTAACAACATTAGCAAACCCGTTAGCTATATTTCAGAGGTTAAAAGTTGGATATTAATTAAATTGTTGGTGAAGGAGCGTCCCGTCCACTAGATTATACGTCACACTGGCAGCATCGCCTCAACCGAAAAGACGCACATCGCCATCTGCTGACTGGATTGGGTAACGCAGTTGAGGAACCAAAAGTTTATTTTTCATTTATTTCATAAAAGTGTAATCTAACCAAAGTCTTGCAGATGTTTACATGGTTTGACACACCTCCCAGGTGATTAAAAATCAAATTTCAGTACCAGTGTATTATATATATCTTTTTTCACCAATGTCATGAAATCCAATTGCAACTCCTCTACGGACTCGGGGGAGAGGCGAAGGTCGAGAGCCATGCGTCCTCCGAAACACGACCTTGCTAAGCCACACTGCAAATCTTGACACACTGCTCACTTAACCTGGAAGTGATACTGCCTGGATTGGAACCATAAAATGATGCAGCTAATGATCATTAGATTAGAATCAGGGACTGTAGTTACGCCTCTAGTGACGCCAATGACAAGCATACCCATTACATGATGCAGCCACCACCATGCTTGAAAATATGTAGTCAGTGATGTGTTGAATTTTGCCCCAAACATAACGCTTTTGTATTCAGGATATAAAGTTAATTGCTTTCCCACATTGTTTTTCAGTATTACTTTAGTGCCTCATTGCAAACAGAATGAATGTTTTGGAATATTTGTATTCTATACAGGCTTCCATCTTTTCACTCTGTCATTTAGGTTAGTATTGTGGAGTAACTACAATGTTGTTGATCCATCCTCAGTTTTCTCCTATCACAACCATTAAACACTAACTATTTTAAAGTCACCATTGGCCTCATGGTGAAATCCCTGAGCAGTTTCCTTCCTCTCCAGCAACTGAGTTAGTGACTGGGTATATTGATACACCATCTAAAGTGTAATTAATAACTTCACCATGCTCAAAGGGATATTCAATGTCTGTTTTTTTACCCATTTACCAATAGGTGTCCTTCTTTGCGAGGCATTGGAAAACCTCCCTGGTCTTTGTGGTTGAATCTGTGTTTGAAATTCCCTGCTCGACTGAGGGCCATTACAGATAATTGTATGTGTGGGGTACAGAGATGAGGTAGTCATTCAGGAATCATGTTAAACACTATTATTGCACACAGAGTGAGTCCCTGCAACTTATCATGTGACTTGTTAAGCAACATCTTTACTCCTGAACTTATTTAGGCTTTTAATTACATTTGTAAACATTTCCAAAAACATAATTCCACTTTGACATTATGGGGTATTGAATTCATTTAACCCCAGTATCTCTACTTGCACATTCATCTTCTGCTATTCACATTCACATTCCCTACCATTCCAGTGTTTAATTGCTATATTGTAATTACTTCGCCACCATGGTCTATTTATTGCCTAACCTCTCTTATCCTACCTTATTTGCACATGCTGTATATGCTGTATATAGACTTTTCTACTGTATAATTGATTGTATGTTTGTTTATTCCATGTGTAACTGTGTTGTTGTATGTGTCACTGCAAATGAGTACTTGTTCTCAACTAGTCTACCTGGTTAAATGAAAATAATTTTTAAATTCAGGATGTAATACAACAACATGTGGGACCAGTCAAGGGGTGTGAAAACTTTCTGAAGTCTCTGTATATATAAAACTCCCCCCACCCAGCAATCTAATAGCATCAGTAAAATCTGTTGAAATAAAACCACAGATAAATATACCTAACATAGTACAATCTAATAGCATCAGTAAAATCTGTTGAAATAAAACCACAGATAAATATACCTAACATAGTACAATCTAATAGCATCAGTAAAATCTGTTGAAATAAAACCACAGATAAATATACCTAACATAGTACCTCTATTAAACAATACATCACAATACAGCAGAAATAGTTACACATTATAGAGACCCATTCCTGGATGTACTGGTCTGTTGGATAAACCTTCAGAAATAGTTACACATTATAGAGATTAATTCCTGGATGTACAGGTCTGTTGGATAAACCTCCAGAAATAGTTACACATTATAGAGATCCATTCATGGATGTACAGGTCTGTTGGATAAACCTTCAGAAATAGTTACACATTATAGAGATCCATTCATGGATGTACAGGTCTGTTGGATAAACCTCCAGAAATAGTTACACATTATAGAGATCCATTCCTGGATGTACAGGTCTGTTGGATAAACCTTCAGAAATGTCCGCTGCTGATTTCTTCCAGGTGTCCATAGCGGACACCCAGGTCCTGTGAATCCTGGCCGTGGACAAATTCTCAGTCAGAAACACAAGTCAGAACACAGCCTCTCTATTCTCTCATGTGTTTTCAGGTCCTCTGACTGGGAAAATGTCTTTCCACAATGAGAGCAGTGGTATGTTGTCTCCTCCTGTGTATTAGTATGTTGGAAAGGCTTCTCTCCTGTGTGTGTTCTCTCATGCTTTTTCAGAGTCCCTGACCACCTAAAACTCTTTCCACACTGGGAACAGTGGTAGGGCATTTCTCCTGTGTGTATTCTCTCATGCTTTTTCAGAGTCCCTGACCACCTAAAACTCTTTCCACAGTGAGAACAGTGATAAGGCTTTTCTCCTGTGTGTATTCTCTCATGCGTTTTCAGACTCCCTGACCATCTAAAACTCTTTCCACAGTGAGAACAGTGATAAGGCTCTTCTCCTTTGTGTATTCTCTCATGCGTTTTCAGACTCCTTGACCACCTAAAACTCTTTCCACAGTGAGAACAGTGATACGGTGTTTCTCCTGTGTGTATTCTCTCATGCGTTCTCAGGACCCATAACCACCTAAAACTCTTTCCACAGTGAGAACAGTGATAAGGCTTTTCTCCTGTGTGTTTTCTCTCATGCGTTTTCAGACTCCCTGACAACTTAAAACTCTTTCCACAGTGAGAACAATGATACGGCTTTTCTCCTGTGTGTTTTCTCTCATGCGTTTTCAGACTCCCTGACCACCTAAAACTCTTTCCACAGTGGGAGCAGTGGTGTTGGTTAGGCGTCTCTGGGTCTGTTTCCTCTGAGGAACTCTTCCCGCTGTCAGAGTCTGGTCTCTCTCCTGCCAAAAGACAAACAGATTATTTAGTTAAACAGGGAGACCTGAATGAAGCCTGTATTAAATACAATTGTCTTCCTATGAGGTTTAATCTAGACTAGATCCCTCAATAACCTGAGGTCAGTCTTCACAACATTACATCATTAAAAATAAACTTTGTGACGGTGAGATTTAAAAACAAATGATGTAGAGCTCCAAATCTAATCTCTCAGGGAATGTCATGATGTCATATTAAGAGCTCTATAATAATAGATAATGTCATGGTTACAGGCTGAGCAGAGATCTATAATAATAGATAATGTCATGGTTACAGGCTGAGCAGAGCTCTATAATAATAGATAATGTCATGGTTACAGGCTGAACAGAGCTCTATAATAATAGATAATGTCATGTTTATAGCAGAGCTCTATAATAATAGATAATGTCATGTTTATAGGCTGAACAGAGCTCTATAATAATAGATAATGTCATGTTTATAGGCTGAGCAGAGCTCTATAATAATAGATAATGTCATGTTTACAGGCTGAACAGAGCTCTATAATAATAGATAATGTCATGTTTACAGGCTGAACAGAGCTCTATAATAATAGATAATGTCATGTTTATAGGCTGAGCTCTATAATAATAGATAATGTCATGTTTATAGGCTGAGCAGAGCTCTATAATAATAGATAATGTCATGATTAAAGGCTGAACAGAGCTCTATAATAATAGATAATGTCATGTTTATAGGCTGAGCTCTATAATAATAGATCATGTCATGTTTACAGGCTGAGCAGAGCTCTATAATAATATATAATGTCATGTTTACAGGCTGAACAGAGATGGTTGTTTGCCATTCTGTGGGACAATTAAGTTGTGATTTTGTGGTGGGGGGGGGGGACTCTGATGGTATACACGTTACAGTTAAGCAATAAGACCCGAGGAAGTGTGGTACATGGCCAATATAGCATGGTTAAAGACTGTCCTTAAGCACGACGCAACGCAGAGTGCCTGGATACAGCCCTTAGCCGTGGTATGTTGGCCATATATCACAAACCCCTGGGGTGGATTATCGCAATTATAAACTGGTTACCAACGTAATTAGAGCAGTAAGAATACATGTTTTGTCATACCCATGGTATACGGCCTGATATACCACGGCTGTCAGCCAATCAGCATTCAGGGCTTTAATCACCCATTTTAAAATGTAGCTTTAACATTATATTATCACATAAATTCCTATAGTACAGAACAACATTTTCAAGTATAGAATTTCAGTAGCATGCTGCTTAAAAACCACACATTCATTCAAAACCTTTAGAGAGTTAGAGCCCGTTTTTAAGACAGTACTTACTGGTGGTAATCAGATCTCCTGACTCCTCTGTCAATATGGCCGTTATCTCTCCCTCTTTTTCCTTCTTCACTCCAAAAACTGCATCCTCCTCTTTCTCTTCCTCCTCCACTTCTTTTACTGTAACATCCTCCTCCTCTTTCACTCTGAACGCGTCTTCCTCTTCTTTCACTATAACGTCTTTCTCTTCTTCTTTCACCGTAACAGCCTCACCCTCTACTTCTTGTTTTACTGTCACATCCTCTTCTTCCTTCTCCTCTTTCACGACAATGTTCAGCCACAGACCCTCTTTCTCCGTCCAGCAGACCACCTCTTCTTTAACTGGAGGGGAGAAGTTTAGGGAGCTCATGTTCGGAGATGTTAGCTAGCTAGTTAGCATTAGCGACTAGCCTAGCGCTAGGCAAATTTAAGACGTCTGCCTGACTAACAACGTAAATATGAAAATAAATGGGGCAACTCGCTATAAAACAGAAGTATGTCTAAAACACATAGGCAAATATGCACTGAAACAGTCTAAAAAGCTTGAATGTTTAGGCCATGTCGCCTAGCAAGCTACTGAAGTGACTGACTCGCTGTTGTTGTTGAAGTGTCCCGTCCACTAGATTATACGTCACACTGGCAGCATCGTCATCAGCTGACTGGAGTGGGTAACGCAGTCTAAGGAAATTTTTATTTTATTACCTGACAAAAAATTGTATTTTTATAATCTATTTATTTAAATAATAATATTATATTGATACATCCAAAGGAAAGCATGTGTTGATTGATTAGTGAAGATGTGTAATGAATGAGAATTTAAACTTTACATCTAAGCTGCATTTAAGGCAATGTCATATTCATTCAGTCAAACAAACGCTCTGCAGCGTCTGGTTTAACAGTGATCTACGTTCTATGAAAGCTGCTGGGAGCAAACTGGAGAATAGCTAGAGGAAAACAAACCTAACTGTGCATCCCCAGTCCCTGGTATATCACCAGACTGTACAAACCTAACTGCATCCCCAGACCCTGGTATATCACCAGACTGCATATAAACCTAACTGCATCCCCAGGCCCTGGTATATCACCAGACTGCAAACAAACCTAACTGCATGCCCAGTCCCTGGTATATCACCAGACTGCATACAAACCTAACTGCATGCCCAGTCCCTGGTATACCACCAGACTGCATACAAACCTAACTACATCCCCAGTCCCTGGTATATCACCAGACTGCACAAACCTAACTACATCCCCAGTCCCTGGTATATCACCAGACTGCATACAAACCTAACTGCATCCCCAGTCCCTGGTATATCACCAGACTGCAAACAAACCAAACTACATGCATAGTCCCTGGTATATCACCAGACTGTACAAACCTAACTGCATCACCAGTCCCTGGTATATCACCAGACTGCATACAAACCAAACTACATGCATAGTCCCTGGTATAAGCTGGTATAAACTCCAAGAAGGCGTAGCAGTCGGACGTGTGTTTGTCTTGTCCCGCGTAAATAGTCCTCGTATTTTTCGTATACATTTCGTATATATTTTAATTTCACTTTCCATCTTGGAACTGAATATAGATTCCCGCAACCCGCCTCACCCAATGTGGTACGGATCTGCTATTTTTTATACTTTAGAACCGTAACCCCAATCAGAAGCTAGCCAGATAACTAGCTACTAGCTAGTAGTCAGTTAGCCACTGCTGCGGTCTTCGCCCTTAACTCGGACACCAGCCAGCTTCAGCTCGGGCAAATACCTGCCAGTCTGCAGGCGCGATATCAACCCAGAGAATATAGGACTGCTTTTTCTCTACCACATCACCGGATTCCTGACGCAAGCTCTGGACAATTACACCGGATCATCGTCGCTAGCTAGCTGCAACCAGGTGGCTACTACTGGCTAATACCTCTGTCCCGAAACAAGCACCAGTTAGCCTTGAGCTAGCCTCGAGCTAGGCCCATCTGCCGGCTAGCCGAAGAGGCCTACCAGCGAATTATTGGGCTACAATACCTCTTTTGCCAATTGGACTGGACCCTTTATTGCCGACACGGAGCCCCGCCGATCCATCACGACTGGTCTGCCGACGTAATTGTCCGAGGTGGTTTCAACAGGCTTTTCCATTGCGACGTTTCTGAATACCCATCTGCTAATTATTAGCTGTCTTATCGGCTGCTATCTAAATAAATATACCGGACAATTTTTTTTTCTTTTTCCTGGGTCACTATATCTATTTTGCCAATTGGATCGATCCCCTCTACCACACGGAACCCCACTAATCTACCGACAGAAACGAACGAGGTGACAAAAAAAATATAAAAAAAATAAAATAAAAACAGACCTCCATCCTATGTTATCTTGCTACCGATAGCCAGCTACCCGGCCAGCTGTCTGGATCGCCGTGCCCCCAACCAACCTCTACTCACTGGACCCTTATGATCACTCGATTAAGCATGCCTCTCCTTAATGTAAATATGCCTTGTCCATTGCTGTTCTGGTTAGTGTTTATTGGCTTATTTCACTGTAGAGCCTCTAGCCCTGCTCACTATATATCCAACCTCTCAGTTCCACCACCCACATATGCGATGACATCACCTGGTTTCAATGATGTTTCTAGAGACTATATCTCTCTCATCATCACCCATTACCTAGGTTTACCTCCACTGTATTCACATCCTACCATACGTTTGTCTGTACCTTATTCCTTGAAGCTATTTTATCGCCCCCAGAAACTTCCTTTAACTCTCTGTTCTAGACGTTCCAAACGACCAATTCTCATAGCTTTTAGCCGTACCCTTATCCTACTCCTCCTCTGTTCCTCTGGTGATGTAGAGGTGAATCCAGGCCCTGCAGTACCTAGCTCCACTCCTATTCCCCAGGCGCTCTCTTTTGATGACTTCTGTAACCGTAATAGCCTTGGTTTCATGCATGTTAACATTAGAAGCCTCCTCCCTAAGTTTGTTTTGTTCACTGCTTTAGCACACTCTGCCAACCCAGATGTTTTAGCCGTGTCTGAATCCTGGCTTAGGAAGACCACCAAAAATTCTGACATTTTCATCCCTAACTACAAGATTTTCAGACAAGATAGAACGGCCAAAGGGGGCGGTGTTGCAATCTACTGCAAGGATTGCCTGCAGAGTTCTGTTTTACTATCCAGGTCTGTTCCGAAACAATTTGAACTCCTACTTTTAAAAATCCACCTCTCTAAAAACAAGTCTCTCACTGTTGCCGCCTGCTATAGACCACCCTCTGCCCCCAGCTGTGCTCTGGACACCATATGTGAACTGATTGCCCCCCATCTATCTTCAGAGCTTGTGCTGCTAGGCGACCTAAATTGGAACATGCTTAACACCCCAGCCATCCTACAATCTAAGCTTGATGCCCTCAATCTCACACAAATTATCAATGAACCTACCAGGTATCACCCCAATTCCGTAAACACGGGTACCCTCATAGACATCATCCTAACCAACTTGCCCTCCAAATACACCTCTGCTGTTTTCAACCAAGATCTCAGCGATCACTGCCTCATTGCCTGTATCCGTAATGGGTCAGCTATCAAACGACCTCCACTCATCACTGTCAAACGCTCCCTGAAACACTTCAGCGAGCAGGCCTTTCTAATCGACCTGGCCGAGGTATCCTGGAAGGATATTGATCTCATCCCGTCAGTAGAGGATGCCTGGATATTTTTTTTAAATGCCTTCCTCACCATCTTGAATAAGCATGTCCCATTCAAGAAATTTAGAACCAGGAACAGATATAGCCCTTGGTTCTCTCCTGACCTGACTGCCCTTAACCAACAGAAAAACATCCTATGGCGTTCTGCATTAGCATCGAACAGCCCCCGTGATATGCAACTTTTCAGGGAAGCTAGAAACCAGTATACACAGGCAGTTAGAAAAGCCAAGGCTAGCTTTTTCAAGCAGAAATTTGCTTCCTGCAACACAAACTCAAAAAAGTTCTGGGACACTGTAAAGTCCATGGAGAATAAGAACACCTCCTCCCAGCTTCCAACTGCACTGAAGATAGGAAATACTGTCACCACCGACAAATCCATTATAATTGAGAATTTCAATAAGCATTTTTCTACGGCTGGCCATGCTTTCCACCTGGCTACCCCTACCCCGGTCAACAGCACTGCCCTCCCCTCTGCTTCTCGCCCAAGCCTTCCCCATTTCTCTTTCTCCCAAATACAGTCAGCTGATGTTCTGAAAGAGCTGCAAAATCTGGACCCTTACAAATCAGCCGGGCTAGATAATCTGGACCCTTTCTTTCTAAAACTATCTGCTGAAATTGTTGCCACCCCTATTACCAGCCTTTTCAACCTGTCTTTCGTGTCGTCTGAGATTCCCAAAGATTGGAAAGCAGCTGCGGTTATCCCCCTCTTCAAAGGGGGAGACACTCTAGTCCCAAACTGCTACAGACCTATATCTATCCTACCCTGCCTTTCTAAGGTCTTCGAAAGCCAAGTCAACAAACAGATTACCGACCATCTCGAATCCCACCATACCTTCTCCGCTATGCAATCTGGTTTCAGAGCTGGTCATGGGTGCACCTCAGCCACGCTCAAGGTCATAAACTTTATCTTAACCGCTATCGATAGGAAACAGTACTGTGCAGCCATATTCATTGACCTGGCCAAGGCTTTTGACTCTGTCAATCACCACATCCTCATCGGCAGACTCGACAGCCTTGGTTTCACTAATGATTGCCTCGCCTGGTTCACCAACTACTTCTCTGATCGAGTTCAGTGTGTCAAATCGGAGGGTCTGTTGTCCGGACCTCTGGCAGTCTCTATGGGGGTGCCACAGGGTTCAATTCTTGGACCGACTCTCTTCTCTGTATACATCAATGATGTCGCTCTTGCTGCTGGTGAGTCTCTGATCCACCTCTACGCAGACGACACTATTCTGTATACTTCTGGCCCTTCTCTTGACACTGTGTTAACAACCCTCCAGGCGAGCTTCAATGCCATACAACTCTCCTTCCGTGGCCTCCAATTGCTCTTAAATACAAGTAAAACTAAATGCATGCTCTTCAACCGATCGCTGCCTGCACCTGCCCGCCTGTCCAGCATCACTACTCTGGACGGCTCTGACTTAGAATATGTGGACAACTACAAATACCTAGGTGTCTGGTTAGACTGTAAACTCTCCTTCCAGACTCACATCAAGCATCTCCAATCCAAAGTTAAATCTAGAATCGGCTTCCTATTCCGCAACAAAGCATCCTTCACTCATGCTGCCAAACATACCCTTGTAAAACTGACCATCCTACCAATCCTCGACTTCGGTGATGTCATTTACAAAATAGCCCCCAAAACCCTCCTCAATAAATTGGATGCAGTCTATCACAGTGCCATCCGTTTTGTCACCAAAGCCCCATATACTACCCACCACTGCGACCTGTACGCTCTCGTTGGCTGGCCCTCGCTTCACACTCGTCGCCAAACCCACTGGCTCCAGGTCATCTACAAGACCCTGCTAGGTAAAGTCCCCCCTTATCTCAGCTCGCTGGTCACCATAGCAACACCCACCCGTAGCACGCGCTCCAGCAGGTATATCTCTCTGGTCACCCCCAAAACCAATTCTTCCTTTGGCCGCCTCTCCTTCCAGTTCTCTGCTGCCAATGACTGGAACGAACTACAAAAATCTCTGAAACTGGAAACACTTATCTCCCTCACTAGCTTTAAGCACCAGCTGTCAGAGCAGCTCATAGATTACTGCACCTGTACATAGCCCATCTATAATTTAGCCCAAACAACTACCTCTTTACCTACTGTATTTATTTATTTTGCTCCTTTGCACCCCATTATTTCTATCTCTACTTTGCACCTTCTTCCACTGCAAACCAACCATTCCAGTGTTATTTTTTTTACTTGCTATATTGTATTTACTTCGCCACCATGGCCTTTTTATATATTTATTTATTTATTTATATATATATTTTGTTTGCCTTCACCTCCCTTATCTCACCTCACTTGCTCATATTGTATATAGACTTATTTTCACTGTATTATTGACTGTATGTTTGTTTTACTCCATGTGTAACTATGTGTTGTTGTATGTGTCGAACTGCTTTGCTTTATCTTGGCCAGGTCGCAATTGTAAATGAGAACGTGTTCTCAATTTGCCTACCTGGTTAAATAAAGGTGAAATAAAAATAAATAAAAATAGTCCCTGGTATATCACCAGACTGCACAAACCTAACTGCATCCCCAGTCCCTGGTATATCACCAGACTGCATACAAACCTAACTGCATCCCCAGACCCTGGTATATCACCAGACTACATACAAACCTAACTGCATGCATAGTCCCTGGTATATCACCAGACTGCATACCAACCTAACTGCATCCCCAGGCCCTGGTATATCACCAGACTGTACAAACCTAACTACATCCATAGTCCCTGGTATATCACCAGACTGCATACAAACCTAACTGCATCCCCAGTCCCTGGTATATCACCAGACTGCATACAAACCTAACTGCATCCCCAGTCCCTGGTATATCACCAGACTGTACAAACCTAACTGCATCACCAGTCCCTGGTATATCACCAGACTGTACAAACCTAACTGCATCCCCAGTCCCTGGTATATCACCAGACTACATACAAACCTAACTGCATCCCCAGGCCCTGGTATATCACCAGACTGCATACAAACCTAACTGCATGCATAGTCCCTGGTATATCACCAGACTGCATACAAACCTAACTACATCCATAGTCCCTGGTATATCACCAGACTGCAGACAGATTTTGGTTGTTTGGGCTCGGGTGTGTCCCAGGATAAATGCACCTCTTCCCCAGTCATTGAGGAGACTCTCTCCATGCAGACACAGACAGATTTTGGTTGTTTGCGTTGGCACCTTTCAACACCCCTCATTATCACATGTAAACACACAACCAATCACTTACACTACTGACTAAACACACACCAGTGTTAAATGCATTTACTTTACTTCAGTTAATAAATATATTTTGTTATTCTTTATCTCCACGTTGTCTCACTTTTTGTCACGGTCTTCGAGCCGGTTCGTGACACTATGGTCAGTGAGCTGGATCCCAACTAATGGAGACCAGTTAGAACCCAACTAACAAAACCCAACTAAAACATGACTGCAGATCAAAAGAGACATACAGAATGATGGCAGGGAAAATCCCCAACATCCAAAATAGATAGATTCCATGATGGTGAAACAAAGCTTCCTGAAGCATTGACGCTTTACAACCAATAGTCTCAAAAATAGGTTCATCACTCAAGGCTTTGAGCAACACAGAATTTAGAACAGATAAATTATTATAGATGATGTCCCACACCGTAGCAGCATAGCCTTTATGTCATTATTATAGATGACATCCCACACCGTAGCACGTAGCAGCATAGCCTTTATGTCATTATTATAGATGACGTCCCACACCGTAGCAGCATAGCCTTTATGTCATTATTATAGATGACATCCCACACCGTAGCACGTAGCAGCATAGCCTTTATGTCATTATTATAGATGACGTCCCACACCGTAGCAGCATAGCCTTTATGTCATTATTATAGATGACATCCCACACCGTAGCACGTAGCAGCATAGCCTTTATGTCATTATTCTAGATGACATCCCACACCGTAGCAGCATAGCCTTTATGTCATTATTATAGATGACATCCCACACCGTAGCACGTAGCAGCATAGCCTTAATGTCATTTACCAAACCACTGGCCGTGTTTGAGAGCATCAAATCCATGCTGCATTGTGGGTAAATGGTGACTGGCTGACTGATTTATAAATAATAATGAGTAGTTATTTATGATGTAAGGTGATTTGTAGATCAATCAGTCGCTTGCAATGTCGAACCAGCCCAATACCAAACCAATCAGGTGGCTGCAATGTCGAACCAGCCCAATACCAAACCAATCAGGTGGCTGCAGTGTCGAACCAGCCCAATACCAAACCAATCAGGTGGCTGCAATGTCGAACCAGCCCAATACCAAACCAATCAGGTGGTTGCAATGTCGAACCAGCCCAATACCAAACCAATCAGGTGGCTGCAATGTCGAACCAGCCCAATACCAAACCAATCAGGTGGCTGCAGTGTCGAACCAGCCCAATACCAAACCAATCAGGTGGCTGCAATGTCGAACCAGCCCAATACCAAACCAATCAGGTGGCTGCAGTGTCGAACCAGCCCAATACCAAACCAATCAGGTGGCTGCAGTGTCGAACCAGCCCAATACCAAACCAATCAGGTGGCTGCAGTGTCGAACCAGCCCAATACCAAACCAATCAGGTGGCTGCAATGTCGAACCAGCCCAATACCAAACCAATCAGGTGGTTGCAATGTCGAACCAGCCCAATACCAAACCAATCAGGTGGCTGCAGTGTCGAACCAGCCCAATACCAAACCAATCAGGTGGCTGCAGTGTCGAACCAGCCCAATACCAAACCAATCAGGTGGCTGCAATGTCGAACCAGCCCAATACCAAACCAATCAGGTGGCTGCAGTGTCGAACCAGCCCAATACCAAACCAATCAGGTGGCTGCAATGTCGAACCAGCCCAATACCAAACCAATCAGGTGGTTGCAATGTCGAACCAGCCCAATACCAAACCAATCAGGTGGCTGCAATGTCGAACCAGCCCAATACCAAACCAATCAGGTGGCTGCAGTGTCGAACCAGCCCAATACCAAACCAATCAGGTGGCTGCAATGTCGAACCAGCCCAATACCAAACCAATCAGGTGGCTGCAGTGTCGAACCAGCCCAATACCAAACCAATCAGGTGGTTGTTCGATGAAATGAATCTGAATGAATGAAGGCATCAACACAACAAAAAGTTTACTGCTTTCAATGCAATGATTCAATTCAATTCAATGATACCTCCGGTATCAAACATAACATCCATATCGAAAAGTTGACAAAACAAAAAGGAGCAAGCAGGTTGATTTCCTGTCATTTTGAGCCCACGGCAAGAAGTCACCAGAGCCCACCGTGCTAAAGGGTTCCCACTAGATAACACAACCACACAGTTAATGAAAAGCATGAGGTGAAGCTTGAGCTAGATATCAACCTATCGAGCTAGTGTGACCTTCCTGGTCTCTCAAGTCAGTGAGTCAACACAGGAAGGAGCAATGGATGGATAGTTCATTTATTTCCAAAGCTGCAATGATGGGACACACACAGTATGGATGAATGATCAGTAGTGACGGGATATAAATAGCACTCCCACAGCAATTCTACATTAATCTGCCCTATAATATACTAACAAAAAAACTATTGAAATGTCTATCAAAGTCATTGTGATCATATAGTGGATTTAACAATTCCTACTAATTCATAATTTACTATAATAAATGAAACAATTGTTTCCATGTGTCTCATATTCACTACATCAGAATAAACTGTCATCCATTTTACTATCAAAATATATCAAATTAACCTGGGAAATGACTCAATGTCCCCCTCTGGTGGCGAAGAAGTATAATACACCTATACTAACAAAACCGGGCTAATAAACTGGCTGGTGTTCATGAGTTTATAAAACATATACTATATACATTTGTCATAAATGACCTGCATTGATGAGACACACAGTGTGGATGAATGATCAGTAGTCGACAGGGTAAAAATAGCACTCCTAAAGAAGATGCATTTTCCAGTTAGATACCAACTTGAAAGAGGGAACTTTAGCATAAAACCCACATGGAAAACTGAGATGTGGCAAATAACATATAAAGAGAGGCTTATTTAACGCCAAACCAACAACAATAGTTACTAAAACATAAATTGCTAATGTATGATTTAAAAGGTGGATTTTATGATGTAATGTCAACTTTATATATTTCTATCCCGGGACTATTCAATTTTGAACTCACCCACAGCAATTCTCCATAAATCTGCTGTGGATTACCCAGAATCCCGAAATAAATTAATACATATGTGATAATTCAAAAACATAACTGGTTGTGTTTATAGGGAACCAGATCGTGAACACAACTAAGTTACTAAGTCTATAACCACACTGTATTGTTACACTGGTGAGTAAAAACTCATGCTTCCTACACTAACTTTTTGTCTGAACATTAGAATATATATTTTACGTCACACTAGCGTCATTGTCTTAAAGTCGCACATCTCAGTCGCACATCTCAGACTGAGCGTTACCCACTCCAGTCAGCAGATGGCGGTGTGCGATTTTAAGGCAATGCTGTTAGTGTGACGTATAATCTAGTGGACGGAACGCAATGCTGTTAGTGTGACGTATAATCTAGTGGACGGAACGCTTCTTTCAGCAGTTAGTCCGCCACCTCGGCAGCTTGCTAGACAAAATTGCCGAACCCATAAAGCTCTTTAGACGCTTTAGTGTATATTAGCCACTGTATTTTAAACCCTTGTCTGTCGTCTAGTTGGTTAGTTATATTATTTCATTTCATATTTACGGTGTTGTTGTTATTATTCAGCTGGCGGGCTGGTGAAGTTAGCGTTAGCCTAGCTAGCTAACATCTCCGACCATGAGTTCACTAAATTACTCTCTTCCTGCTGTAGAAGAGGAGGTCTGCTGGACGGAGAAAGAAGCTCTCATCAAAGAGGAGGAGGAAGAGAAGGATGTTACAATACAAAAACAAGTAGAGGGTGAGGCTGTTACAGTGAAAGAAGAAGAGAAAGAAGTTACAGTGAAGGAAGAGGCGTTCAGAGTGAAAGATGAGGATGGTGTTGCAGTTAAAGATGAGGAGGTTTCAGTTTTTGAAGTGAAAGCGGAGGAGGGGGAGAATACGGTCTCATCGGAAGAAGAGGAGGAGGAAACTGGATATCTGGGCCCGATTTCCCAAACGCAATTTAAGGCATCCAGTGGTTCTAAAGATGAACTTATCCATAAGATGGTTTTGAGAAACCGGGCCGTGATTACCACTGGTAAGTACTGTTTTAAATACAGAGGTACAAACTCTGCAGTTGTTGAACTGATGTTTGGTGTTAAAGGGGAAATCTGCAATTGCTACATCCATATTTTGACTTTTAAATTATTTATTTATAGCCATTGATTCTTGAAGAATATAACACATGCCTCATGAGCTTAGTTCAACTGTTGTACCCCATCAGAACCCAGAGTAAGATTTTTTACTCCAATGTTTAGAAACAATGTAAATCAACACTGTATAGCCTCAACATGGTTAAAACTATAATGTTGATATCATGGATGGTCAGTCCTTGCATCCATAGGTCTGTCTATGAATTTGAGAGTAGTTAAATGTCTCCAGCCCCATCATCATCTTATTACCAAAACAGTGGTGGAATGAGAGCCTTGTTATTGTTTCAACTGCAGGTTGGTTGATTGATGTGTGGCTTTTTTAAAGGGACAACCTAGTATTTAAACAGAAACAAAATGGCTGCCCAGAGACTTGGTTTGGTAAACAGCTGAGGGATGGGGCTGGAGAAATGTAACCACTCTCAAATTCATAGAGAAAGCTATTGTAGCAACCCTAACTCAACACCTAGCGAACTCGTCAAGAAGTTCAGACATCTTGGCGTAACAGTTATAAGGTGTTGGCTTGACAGTCGCTGGACCCAGGTTTGAGTCCAGCTCAGGGCAACCCCCTGAATTCACTACACTATGAATACAAGGACTGGCCATCCATGATGTCATAATGATAGTTTAACCAGGTTTCTAGGATATATAGTATATTCTAGAATTCATCCATGATGTCATAATGATAGTGTAACCAGGTTTCTAGGATATATAGTATATTCTAGAATTCATCCATGATGTCATAATGAAAGTTTAACCAGGTTTCTAGGCTATATAGTATATTCTAGAATTGCCAGTGAAGATTTCCTGTGGAGGCAAATTATTAGAGGTGTTGATAAGTCATTGTATAATATTCAGCCATTTTTTTTCATGCCTTTACATCAATATCGCCCAACCAGAAGAGAATAAACTCTTCCTTTACATTAAAGGCAAGACATACCTAGATGCAATTACATTCATGAATTGGTTTGAAACCTTTGTTTTAAACCCTTCTCAAAGTTGGTGCCTTGACGGATTTGTAAAAAATGGTTTATCATGAAACACTGTTTTTAAAAATGTATTTAAATGTAACCTTTATTTAACTATGCAAGTCAGTTAAGAACAAATTCTTATTTACAATGACTGCCTACACTGGACGACGCTGGGCCAATTGTGCGTCGCCCTATGGGACTCCCAATCACGGTCGGTTGTGATACAGCCTGGATTTGATCAAGGGTGTCTGTTGTGACGCCTCAAGCACTGAGATGCAGTGTCCGCTGCGCCACTCGGGAGCCCCAAAATCAGGTTCTAGTGCTGTCCCCAACTAAAATACATCTTGGTCAACCAAGAGTCATCTGTTCTTTCTACCAATCGCCCCATGTGTTTTTATAAAATCAAATATACGTACTGAATTTGTCTGATGCTTTAAGCATTCTGTCTGATCAAATAATTAAGACACACAAATGACTCGAAGTCATAACTAGAGGGAGCCGCTCGTCAACATAACCCGACCAGAGGGAGCCGGTCGTCAACACAACCCGACCAGAGGGAGCCGGTCGTCAACACAACCCGACCAGAGGGAGCCGGTCGTCAACACAACCCGACCAGAGGGAGCCGGTCGTCAACACAACCCGACCAGGGGGAGCCGGTCGTCAACACAACCCGACCAGGGGGAGCCGGTCGTCAACACAACCCGACCAGGGGGAGCCGGTCGTCAACACAACCCGACCAGGGGGAGCCGGTCGTCAACACAACCCGACCAGGGGGAGCCGGTCGTCAACACAACCCGACCAGGGGGAGCCGGTCGTCAACACAACCCGACCAGGGGGAGCCGGTCGTCAACACAACCCGACCAGGGGGAGCCGGTCGTCAACACAACCCGACCAGGGGGAGCCGGTCGTCAACACAACCCGACCAGGGGGAGCCGGTCGTCAACACATCCCGACCAGGGGGAGCCGGTCGTCAACACAACCCGACCAGGGGGAGCCAGTCGTCAACACAACCCGACCAGGGGGAGCCGGTCGTCAACACAACCCGACCAGGGGGAGCCGGTCGTCAACACAACCCGACCAGGGGGAGCCGGTCGTCAACACAACCCGACCAGGGGGAGCCGGTCGTCAACACAACCCGACCAGGGGGAGCCGGTCGTCAACACAACCCGACCAGGGGGAGCCGGTCGTCAACACAACCCGACCAGGGGGAGCCGGTCGTCAACACAACCCGACCAGAGGGAGCCGGTCGTCAACACAACCCGACCAGAGGGAGCCGGTCGTCAACACAACCCGACCAGAGGGAGCCGGTCGTCAACACAACCCGACCAGAGGGAGCCGGTCGTCAACACAACCCGACCAGAGGGAGCCGGTCGTCAACACAACCCGACCAGAGGGAGCCGGTCGTCAACACAACCCGACCAGAGGGAGTCCCCCCTCCGCTGCTGGACTTCGTAAATTCTTCCGTTTTGCTCCTGAAGTTTTCAGTAATAGACTAATAGACTACAGATAGATAGACTAATAGACTAGTAATAGACTACACTATCAGTCTGCAACCTTTTCCAGTTGGAGCCAATTTATCTGACCATTTCTACCAATCTGCGTGCCAGTTATGATTTTCATATGCACATTTTACTGGAACAGTTTCATTTAATTTATAATAGTATCTCAAAATTATTGTCTGTGATTAATCTACAATCTATCTAAATGAAAATTATACAAATCTAAATAACTTTTATTGCCATTGCCAACTATGTAAAAAAATAGCCTACATAAAGCCAACAAATGAAAACATTACATTCTGCAGGTCCTGATAAAAATAAATATCCTAGAAATCACATTGGCTGCAAATGGCCTGTCTACTACAAACTTGAAACATTGTATCAACTATCAACTGGGTCAGGAAACTCGGATAGCAAGCTTGCAACATTGTATAAAATATTCTAGGCCCTCAGTTTCCTGCTCCAGTGAGTTCTAGACAGTAATCAGGTATTTTATGACATTTCCACTGGATCAGAGCATTACATTTTTCCCTTTTATGCCGTGTGTTTATCGAAATGGCGAGAGCTGGAAATATTTTACAAAAATACTTTGAGGAACTATTGTCATTCGCAATTGATTGTGATTAGACTTTGTTTACTTGCTGTTTGGTTGTGAAGAAGAAATTACTTTGAGAAGCTCCACAACTCATTATTGGTTCAGCGTTAAGACAATCAGAAATACTATCAGACATCCCCAAATGGGCACATTTATAGGCCTACATTTGTGTGCAGGCCAGGTAGACTAGTCCTACTTCTATATGTGTAACCAGGTAGTCTAGTCCTACTTCTATATGTGTAACCAGGTAGACTAGTCCTACTACTATATGGGTAATCAGGTGTGCGTCCTTACTCAACATTGACAGGAGTGTTTCAAACAAAAGACAAACTGACGCATCTTGCGGGGTCAGGTCTGGGTGGTCTACCAGGGGCCGTTTCATTTAGTATCCGTTTGGGTCGGCTGGGGGATGATTGTATTTCCCCATAGTATGTTGTTCCGAAGTTGACTGACTGAAAGGGAGTGTAACTTTGATTATAATTACACTTCCCTGAAGGAGAGAAACGAGGTACACCTGTTTGTCCCCGCCCTTTCCTGGGGTGGTGAACAGCGGTATTAAATTTAAGGAATAAAATCCAAGCCTCACGCTCATCACCTGTGGAAGGCGGGGATTCCAGCGAGGCGTGGATATGATAGTATGTTTACCTATTTTCCCTCCTTCAGGGAACAATAGTTATAGTCATAACGTTAAGGTTGTCATATGATGAACTTCAACTTAAATACTGAATATTGCTGTCGGACAGTTTTTTGGTATTCAGATCTCTGAAATGCTCTCTAACTACGTCACATTTAGTGTCTCTTTATGCTACGCTGGGAAAACAGTTTTCATGGGAACAGAAATCCTAAATCATTTCAGAGTTTGCTGAATCCAATGGTTCTAACTGAAAGTCCCCTTAGCTTTATTGACAACACCCAAATGGATACTGTCATTAACATGGTTTTTCAATAATTACACATAATACTTAATACTGTAGCTGTTTAGTTAGTCACGTGTTCAACTATCATCAGCTGATCCAGGAAATCATTTTCTGAATGCCAGTCAAATGACAAACATCACGACATGCAACAACAACCAAAGTGCTTCTTCATTCATTACTCTGGTAAAGACAGTTATGCCGTGCTTGGATCCAACATCCCTAACAAATTGATGTTTGTAATTAGAGGTCGACCGATTAATTAGGGCCGATTTCAAGTTTTCATAACAATCGGAAATCTGTATTTTCGGACACCGATTTGGCCGTTTTTTTACACCTTTATTTAATCTTTATTTAACTAGGCAAGTCGGTTAAGAACACATTCTTATTTTCAATGACGGCCTAGGAATGGTGGGTTAACTGCCATGTTCAGGGGCAGAACGACAGATTTTCACCTTGTCCGCTCGGGGGATCCAATCTTACAACCTTACAGTTAACTAGTCCAACGCTATAACCACCTGCCTCTCGTTGCACTCCACAAGAAGACTGCCTGTTACGCGAATGCAGTAAGCCAAGGTAAGTTGCTAGCTAGCATTAAACTTATCTTATAAAAAACAATCAATCATAATCACTAGTTAACTACACATGGTTGATGATATTACTAGATATTATCTAGCGTGTCCTGCGTTGCATATAATCCGACTGAGCATACAAGCATACAAGTATCTAAGTATCTGACTGAGCGGTGGTAGGCAGCAGCAGGCTCGTAAGCATTCGTTCAAACAGCACTTTCGTTCGTTTTGCCAGCAGCTCTTTGTTGTGCGTCAAACATTGCGCTGTTTATGACTTCAAGCCTATCAACTCCCGAGATGAGGCTGGTGTAACCGAACTGAAATGGCTAGCTAGTTAGCGCGCGCTAATAGCGTTTCAAACGTCACTCGCTCTGAGCCTTCTAGTGGTTGTTCCCCTTGCTCTGCATGGGTAACGCTGCTTCGATGGTGGCTGTTGTCGTTGCGTTGCTGGTTCGAGCCCAGGGAGGAGCGAGGAGAGGGACGGAAGCTATACTCTTACACTGGCAATACTAAAGTGCCTACAAGAACATCCAATAGTCAAAGGTTAATGAAATACAAATGGTATAGAGAGAAATAGTCCTATAATTCCTATAATAACTACAACCTAAAACTTCTTACCTGGGAATATTGAAGACTCATGTTAAAAGGAACCACCAGCTTTCATATGTTCTCATGTTCTGAGCAAGGAACTTAAACATTAGCTTTCTTACATGGCACATATTGCACTTTTACTTTCTTCTCCAACACTTTGTTTTTGCAATATTTAAACCAAATTGAACATGTTTCATTATTTATTTGAGGCTAAATTGATTTTGATGTATTAAGTTAAAATAAGTGTTAATTCAGTATTGTTGTAATTGTCATTATTACAAATAAATAAAAACTTTTTTTTTTTTTTAATCGGCCGATTTAATCGGTATCGGCTTTTTTGGCCCTCCAATAATCGGTATCGGCGTTGAAAAATCATAATCGGTCGACCTCAAGCAGACAATGTGTTATTGTCTGCTTGATTTACTGTAGGCTCTCGTTAGTCTGTTTGGACACAGAGATACTTAGCTCATAATGTGTAGAGAACTGTTCCTTGATGGATAGGCTATTGTACAACACACAGAGCTATTTTCCTTTATTCAGGACATTTAGAATGACAACACATTACAGAGTAGTCTAGTGGGATTATTCACAAAATTATCTAGTGATCAGGTTAAGAAATGTCATGACAGACATTTTAGTTTCCATGTTTCACCTGAAATATTAAATGATTTATAGTCCTAGGTCTATGTTGTTGTTAGGTGAAGTTATGGGTCCTACAGTAGGTATGTGTTATTGTCAGGTGAAGTTATGGGTCCTACAGTAGGTCTATCTTGTTGTTAGGTGAAGTTATGGGTCCTACAGTAGGTCTATGTTATTGTTAGGTGACGTTATGGGTCCTACAGTAGGTCTATGTTGTTGTTAGGTGAAGTTATGGGCCAATTTGTTAAACACTTAATGTACAAACCCTCAGTTTCAGGCTGATGGCAAAGCTAGCTATAGAGCATTTTACGACAATAACACAAACATATAGGAGATTCAAACGAGCTTTACAATTACAATGCATGTGCATCGCTGCCATTTTAGCACAGAACACAGAGGGGTCCTTTTTTGGAGACCAAAGGTCGTCTGGCACACTGCTTAGGTCTTGACTGTCTTAAGACAATTATAAAATAATTTAACAGACATCAATTGTTGTACAACTTCATGGGTACGCTCTGGGCATCACCTTTCACCTCAAATAAACAGTGGATTTCTACTGTTGTGGGCCTTAATAAACCGTCTGTCTGACTTTGTTGTTCACACAGGAGAGATACGGGACTATAGTGGATCCTCTGGCGAGCCTCAACAACAACATGATGCTGAAGAGGCAGAGAAGAGTCTCTCCACATCAGAACACCTCAAGAAACACCCGCAGAGACCCACAGGGAAGAAATCTCACCGCTGCTCTGACTGTGGGAAGAGATTAAACTCCTCAGTAAAACTTAAAATACATCAAAGAATTCACACAAGAGAGAAACCATATAGCTGTGCTCAATGTGGGAAGAGTTTTGTTAAATCTAGCCAGCTGACTTCACACCAGAGAACACACACAGGAGAGAAGCCTCTTAGCTGTGGTCAATGTGGGAAGCGTTTTAGTCAATCTGGAGATCTGACAGTGCACCAGAGAATACACACAGGAGAGAAATCGTTTAGCTGTGATCAATGTGGGAAGAGTTTTGTTCGATCTGGCTATCTGACAATGCACCAGAGAATACACACAGGAGAGAAACCTTATAGCTGTGGTCAATGTGGGAGGAGTTTTAGTCAATCTAGCTCTCTGACAGTGCACCAGAGAATACACACAGGAGAGAAATCTTTTAGCTGTGATCAATGTGGGAAGAGTTTTTCTACTTTTGGCTATCTAAATATACACCATAGAACACACACAGGAGAGAAGCCTCTTAGCTGTGATCAATGTGGGAAGAGTTTTTCTACTTCTAGCTATCTAAATATACACCATAGAACACACACAGGAGAGAATCTGTTTAGCTGTGATCAATGTGGGAAGAGTTTTTCTACTTCTCGCTATCTAACTATACACCAGAGAACACACACAGGAGAGAAACCTCATAGCTGTAAGTCTTAGCTGACTGTCTTCTGCAGGTTGTCCTCTAACCAGTGAGCTAAAATATATCTCCCATTTCCATGTTTTTTTGTTTGTTGTTAGTTTCAACAGCACGTACAACCGGATTTCCCCCCTAATCGATATCGGTGATTTATTGCTACTTGTCAAAACAACAGTGTTTTGGGTGCTTGTGCAGTTTATAAGGTGCTTGTTTTAAAAAAAAGACAATTATTGTGGCAGATGTTTGTGTATATACCACATGTTAGGTTTTCAATTTATCCCAAACTGTTTCTGCATATTGGTTATTGATTTGGACACGTTAAAACTGTGTTTTGACAGTGGGCTATCCCACCTAGCAAAATGTAATTGAAAAGCCATTGAAAATAATACTATGCAATCAAATATTTCATATTTACATTTCATGTAACATTTAGTAATGAAAATTATTCATGCAATCAACTGACAGTTTTTTGGTACAATTATATTGACATTGTTGCCCTGTTTTTAGAATATCAGGGTTCATTCTCAGATGTGCCAACCCAAATGTACTAGAGCATGACATTGGGGACTGGGCCCCGATCCAACGACATGCCTATCTAGTGAACCCTGAAAAGAGAGAGAAGCTCCGCAGTGAGGTGGAAAGTTACTACGGATATTGCAGGAGTTTCCTCTTGAAATCAGACATGTCCGTGGTGAGAACAACCTGGTTGCTGATTGTCTCAAGGGGTGCAGTCAAAATGTTTTGTGTTTTGCATTTAGCCAGTGCATTGCCACAGTTTATTTTTACTGCACGTTTTTCCGTATTGGAGATGAGTTTTGTTTGGGCTCGTTCCAAGGGGACGAGAGTTCTAGAAGCGAGTGAGTTTTAGGAAGACGAGAGTTCTAGAAGCTATAGAAAGAAAAATCTTTGTGGGAATAATAAAAAATAAATATTGTTTTTAATTGTTGTTTGCCAGTAGACAGACACCATGTTTATATTGTAGAAGGTGAAGCATTGTAGTTGATTATAATGTGAAATGGAAGTTGTTTTCTGTTGTTGGTGAGCAAACTCTTAAGGTGTTAGTTAGTCTTTGGTTTTTCCATTTATGTTTTGAGGTTGGACTTTAGCTCGTATAGCTCGTCAGCATGTAGGATGCACTGATTAGTGTCACCTCGTTAGTCAGTATGTGTTACACCTGTGCTGGCTTGTCCATCTCGTTAGTGGGAAGGTGTTTCACCTGAGCTGGTCCAGGTTCTATTTAAGAGTGTCTGGCCCAGTGCTCCAGTTGTCTTGATAGATGTGGAGAGTCAACACCTTTAGTTGCTCCACCTTTTTGGTTTGCTTCCTGTCTTTGAGTTTGTTGTGGGTTTTTTCTTTAGTTTTTCTCTTCTTGGGCAGATTTAGTGGGTCTCATGGTGGGTATCTTTTATGTCCCAGTTGTTGTTACTAGTCAACTTTCAGTGGACACTGAGAGCTAAACTGCAACATTATGTTATAATACTTTTATTGCATCAAATGGTTGTTTTATGCAACAGAATAGAGGGTTCTTAGAACTATTGTGTCTGTGTGTTCTACTGAGGATGGGCCTTTGGGAGAAAACATTGACAGGAGATTTACAATATCTTTTGTGTGATAAAACCTAAAGAGACCACATTCCAGGGCATGAGTTACTGTTTCTGTTCTATATGGTACCAGGGAGCGATGAACCCCTCCTAAAAAAAAAAATACCTTGAATTTTGCATTGCATCCAATTAATATTTTAATCAATGGCATTTCCTTAGGCTGCTCATTAGTCTTTCAGATGTTAGTCTTCTGTTGTGTACTAAATATTTCATTTTTTTACATTTGTTTTTTCTTGTGAAGCCATTGTGTTGCATCCATGTCTGAAATGGGCTGTATAAATAAAGCTTGATTTGACTTCAACAAATGAATCCAATGACTGACCAATCAACAGACTCTTGGTCCCTCTTAGTATTTGTTAATGAATAGAATACAGTATATACATATGAGATGAGTAATACATAGACTAAGATACAGTAGAATAGGATAGAATACAGTATATACATATGAGATGAGTAATACATAGACTAAGATACAGTAGAATAGGATAGAATACAGTATATACATATGAGATGAGTAATGCCAGATATGTAAACATGCAGGAGATCCATGAAGGAAAGATAGTGATGGTGCTCAGTGACGTTGTTGCAAATGGTGGGGAACAACCAATCACGATGAGGGATCGCCAGCTGTGAACGCTTTAGCATGCTGGAGACAACCATGGAGAATGTGAATCAAGTGTTCCAATTGTAAAACGTTTGATTTAATTACATCAAGCGTTCCAATGGTAAAACGTTTGATTTAATTACATCAAGTGTGCCAATGGTAAAACGTTTGATTTAATTACATCAAGCGTTCCAATGGTAAAACGTTTGATTTAATTACATCAAGTGTTCCAATGGTAAAACGTTTGAGTTCATTGTGACGCGTCACGTTGCTGTTTATTGCCACGTTGGGATGCAACCTTTTTTTAACCAGTTCTGATGGTTGTTAAAAGTGGGATTTTGACATTATTATCGTTAGATCAACACACTGGACACTCCCAACAATCCCACCTATCAATCTCTTTGGCACCGTAGACATCAAGTCACTTGACAGTAATGTTCCATACAATGTTGCATTCCATTTTTGAAAGGTCATTTTTCATTGAAGACAATGAAAGTTATTAACATTCCATAAAATTTTAAATCAAGGCTGAGGCTCAAAATAGTCGCCTTCACTTTACTTAAAGTGTAGGAAGCAGTGGAGTAAAACAATTTACTCACCAACAACAGCATTGCCTTAAAGTCCCACATGATGATGTAATGACATCACAATACCCCATAATGACATCACAATACCCAATGATGATGTGTTGTTACACCATGTTGGAGCAGTATAGACCTAGTCTGTTCATTATATACATCTACATGATGTAATGTTACACCATGTAGGAGCAGTATAGACCTAGTCTGTTCATTATATACATCTACATGATGTATTGTTACACCATGTTGGAGCAGTATAGACCTAGTATGTTCATTATATACATCTACATGATGTATTGTTACACCATGTAGGAGCAGTATAGACCTAGTCTGTTCATTATATACATCTACATGATGTATTGTTACACCATGTTGGAGCAGTATAGACCTAGTATGTTCATTATATACATCTACATGATGTATTGTTACACCATGTAGGAGCAGTATAGACCTAGTCTGTTCATTATATACATCTACATGATGTATTGTTACACCATGTAGGAGCAGTATAGACCTAGTCTGTTCATTATATACATCTACATGATGTATTGTTACACCATGTAGGAGCAGTATAGACCTAGTCTGTTCATTATATACATCTACATGATGTATTGTTACACCATGTAGGAGCAGTATAGACCTAGTCTGTTCATTATATACATCTACATGATGTATTGTTACACCATGTAGGAGCAGTATAGACCTAGTCTGTTCATTATATACATCTACATGATGTATTGTTACACCATGTAGGAGCAGTATAGACCTAGTCTGTTCATTATATACATGATGTATTGTTACACCATGTAGGAGCAGTATAGACCTAGTATGTTCATTATATACATCTACATGATGTATTGTTACACCATGTAGGAGCAGTATGGACCTAGTCTGTTCATTATATACATCTACATGATGTATTGTTACACCACGTAGGAGCAGTATAGACCTAGTCTGTTCATTATATACATCTACATTATGTATTGTTACACCATGTAGGAGCAGTATAGACCTAGACTGTTCATTATATACATCTACATGATGTATTGTTACACCATGTAGGAGCAGTATAGACCTAGTCTGTTCATTATATACATCTACTTGATGTATTGTTACACCATGTAGGAGCAGTATAGACCTAGTCTGTTCATTATATACATGATGTATTGTTACACCATGTAGCAGCAGTATAGACCTAGTCTGTTCATTATATACATCTACATGATGTATTGTTACACCATGTAGGAGCAGTATCGACCTACAGTAGCTAGCTACTTATTTAGATTTAGTTTGACTTAATGTAACTGCCTTAAATGTGCTGTAGTAACCATTTTTTATTCGCACTAATCAATCAACACATTCCTGTCTTTGTATGTCTCAATATAATGGTATTATTTAATTACATCCATTTACAATAATCTTTGTCTGAAAATAGAATATGATCCTCAACTGCGTTTCCCCTCCAGTCAGCAGACGGCGATGTGCGTCTTTCAGGCGACGCTGCCAGCGTGACGTATAAGCTAGTGGACGGTTCTTCATAAACAGCTCGTCAACCACCTCGGTAGCTTGCTAGCCAACATAGCCGAAAGATTCAAGCTATTTATACGCTTTCGGTGTATATTACCTACTGTGTTTTTGACACACTTAGGTCGTATCTACTTGTTAACCTATTTAATATTACGTTATTTTGTATTAGTCAGCTATAGTAGCTGACTGTTTAAATTAGCACTAGCCTAGTCGCTAATGATAGCTAGCTAGCTAACATCCCCGAACATGAGCTCCCTAAACTTCTCCCCTCTCGTTGAAGAAGAGGAGGTCTGCTGGACGGAGAAAGGAGGTCTGTGGCTGAACGTTGTCGTGAAAGAGGAGGAGGAAGAGGAGGCTGTCACAGTAAAACAAGATGTAGAGGATGGGGCTGTTACAGTGAAAGAAGAGGAGGAGGCTGTTACAGTAAAAGAAGAGGAGGATGAGAAAGAGGAGGATGTAGTTTTTGGTGTGAAAGAGGAGGAGGGGGAGATTACTGTCACATTGGAGGAAGAAGAGGAGGTTGGAGATCTGTTTAACCCCAGTAAGTACCGTCTCTGCAGTCGTTGAACCAATATGCAGTAAAGGGGTTCTACACTTTAATGTTGTTCTGTAGGAATGGCTGAAGCTACACTGTAACGTGTAGAACATCAAGAGTGGACCATCAACAAAACGTTAACAATTGATCAAATGCATCCAATGACAATGCCTGAAATACTGTAGTCCTCAATATCTCCTATTAGATTAGCCCAATATGTAGTCTTAAAGGGGCAATCAGCAGTTGTTACATCCATT
This sequence comes from Salvelinus fontinalis, assembly GCF_029448725.1. NCBI lineage: Eukaryota > Metazoa > Chordata > Actinopteri > Salmoniformes > Salmonidae > Salvelinus > Salvelinus fontinalis. Next base: position 273,115 of record NW_026600271.1, read on the forward strand.
TTGGGACTTATACATTAATGACATGTACCCATTGTTTCTTGAAGAAATCACTTATAAATGCCTCATGATCCTAGTTCAACTGTCGTACCCCATCAGAACCCAAAATATAAGCTTATATTATCTCCAATGTTTGTCAGTAAATATAAACAAACACGGTATATCCTCAAAACATGGTTAAAACTAGAATGTTGATATCATGGATCGTTGCATTTCTCCAGCCCCATCCCTCAGCTTTTTACCGAAACGGGCAGGGAGTACGCTTTGTTATTGTTTCTACTGCTGATTGCTGCCCCTGTTACTCCTCAAGGTCCAAGGACTGTATGTTATTTTCAGAGGTAGACTGGCTCTGGCAGCTAAAATAGTCAAATATTCCATCTAAATGTGAATCCATTCTCAATTGCGATACATTTCTGGAAACATAAATCGCTGCACTTTCATATCAATTCAGAATAATTTCACACAATACTTTCATATCACATCAAAATAAGTAACCAGTCGCGATACCCCAAACGGTAAACCAAATTAGTTTCTCGTAATTTCACCTTTCTTTAGGCTTCTTTTTCTTATTTGGACTTTATATGGCAGTTGGCAACCAACTTTAAGGTGCATTACGACCATCAACTGGACTGGAGTGTGGACCTCAGTTCCTCTTTCAATCACCCACGTGGGTATATACCAAGAGTCATGAAGAGGGCACAACAAAACCTTTTCCCCCTCAGGAGACTGAAAAGATTTGGCATGGGTCCCCAGTTGCACCATCGAGAGCATCCTGACCCGTTGCATCACCACCTGGTATGGCAACTGCTCGCCATCTGACCCTAAGGCTCTACAGAGGGTAGTGGGAATGGCCCAGTACATCACTGTGGCCAAGCTTCCTGCCATCCAGGACCTATATAATAGGCGATGTCAGAGGAAAGCCCACAAAATTGTCAGGGACTCCAGTCACCCAAGTTATAGGCTGTTTTCTCTGCTACCGCACGGCAAGTGGTGCCAGAGCGCCAAGTCAAGAACCAAAAGCCTCCTCAACAGCTTCTACCCCCAAGCCATAAGACTGCTGAACAATTAATAAAATCACCACCGGACAATTTACATTGACCCCCCCCACCCCCCTCCCTTTTGTGCACTGCAGCTACTCACTGGTTGTTTGTTACCTATGCATAGTCACTACACTCCCCTACCTTCATGTACAGATTACCTCAACTAGCCTGTACCCCCGCACACTGACTCGGTACCGGTGCCCCCTGTATATAGCCTCCATACTGACTCGGTACTGGTGCCCTCTGTATATAGCCTCCACATTGACTCGGTACCGGTGCCCCCTGTATATTACCTCCACACTGACTCAGTACCGGTGCCCCCTGTATATAGCCTCCACATTGACTGTACCGGTGCCCTCTGTATATAGCCTCTACACTGACTCGGTACCGGTGCCCCCTGTATATAGCCTCCACACTGACTCGGTACTGGTGCCCTCTGTACATAGCCTCCACATTGACTCTGTACCGGTGCCCCCTGTATATAGCCTCCACATTGACTGTACCGGTGCCCCCTGTATATAGCCTCCACATTGACTGTACCGGTGCCCCCTGTATATAGCCTCCACATTGACTCTGTACCGGTGCCCCCTGTATATAACCTCCACAATGACTCGGTACCGGTGCCCCCTGTATATAGCCTCCACTCTGACTCGGTACCGGTGCCCCCTGTATATAGCCTCCACACTGACTCGGTACCGGTGCCCCCTGTATATAGCCTCCACACTGACTCAGTACCGGTGCCCCCTGTATATAGCCTCCACATTGACTCGGTACCGGTGCCCCCTGTATATTGCCTCGTTATTGTTATTCTCATTCTGTTACTTTTTATTATTACTTTTTATTTTAGTCTACTTGGTAAACGTTTTCTTCTTCTTGAACTGCACTGTTGGTTAAGGGCTTGTAAGTAAAGCGTTTCACGGTAAAGTCTAAGTTGGTGTCTTGACGGATTTGTAAAAAACGTTTTGTCATAAAACACTATATACAGTGGGGCAAAAAGTATTTAGTCAGCCACCAATTGTGCAAGTTCTCCCACTTAAAAAGATGAGGCCTGTAATTTTCATCACTTCAACTATGACAGACAAAATGAGAAAAATCACATTGTCGGATTTCTTATGAATTTATTTGCAAATTATGGTGGAAAATAAGTATTTGGTGCATTAAGACAATCAGAAATACTATCAGACTTCCCCATATGGGCACATTTATAGGCCTACATTTGTGTGCAGGCCAGGTAGACTAGTTTTACATCTATATGTGTAACTAAGTAGACTAGTCCTACTTCTATATGTGTAACCAGGTAGACTAGTCCTACTTCTATATGTATAACCAGGTAGACTAGTCCTACTTCTATATGTGTAACCAGGTAGACTAGTCCTACTTCTATATGTGTAATCAGGTGTGCGTTCTTGCGTACTCATGATAATGGTCACATACACATGGTTAGCAGATGTTAATGGTCACATACACATGGTTAGCAGATGTTAATGGTCACATGCACATGGTTAGCAGATGTTATTGGTCACATACACATGGTTAGCGGATGTTATTGGTCACATACACATGGTTAGCGGATGTTATTGGTCACATACACATGGTTAGAAGATGTTATTGGTCACATACACATGGTTAGCAGATGTTAATGGTCACATACACATGGTTAGCAGATGTTATTGGTCACATACACATGGTTAGAAGATGTTATTGGTCACATACACATGGTTAGCAGATGTTAATGGTCACATACACATGGTTAGCAGATGTTAATGGTCACATACACATGGTTAGCAGATGTTAATGGTCACATACACATGGTTAGCAGATGTTAATGGTCACATACACATGGGATGCTGTCTGGGCGGGTAGCCCTGCGAAGGTTAACACGTTTAAATATTTTACTCACGTCGGCCACGGAGAAGGAGAGCCCACAGTCTATGGTAGCGGGCCGTGTCGGTGGCACTGTATTGTCCTCAAAGCGTGCAAAGAAGTTGTTTAATTTATTTTTATGCATCACGGAAGTTAGAGTGATCCAGAATGCTAGCAGCTCGAGTCTTGCAGTTGATATGCTGATAGAATTTAGGAAGGCTTGTTCTCAGGTTAGCTTTGTTAAATTTCCCAGCTACAATAAATGCAGCCTCGGGATGTATGGTTTCCAGTTTACATAGAGTCCAGTGAAGTTCTTTCAGGGCTGACGAGGTATCTGCTTGGGGGGGATATACTATAATATGTGACTATAATCGAAGAGAACTCTCTTGGAAGATAATGCGATCGGCATTTGATTGTAAGGAATTCTAGGTCAGGTGAACAAAAGGACTTGAGTTTATGTATGTTGTTATGATTACACCACGAGTTGTTAATCATAAGGCATACACCCCCGCCCTTCTTCTTGCCAGAGAAATGTTTGTTTCTGTCAATGCATGAAGAAACCGGGTACCAACTCTGACAACGTATCCTGAGTGAGCCATGTTTCTGTGAAACAGAGAATGTTACGATCTCTGATGTCTCTCTGGAAGGCAACTCGTGCCCTAATTTCATCAACCTTGTTGTCTAGAGATTGGACATTGGCGAGTAATATGCTCAGAAGCGGTGGATGATATGCTCGCCTTCTGAGTCTGACCAGTAGTAGGCCGCTCAGTCTACCTCTCCTTCTGAGTCTGACCAGTAGTAGGCCGCTCAGTCTACCTCTCCTTCTGAGTCTGACCAGTAGTAGGCCGCTCAGTCTACCTCTCCTTCTGAGTCTGACCAGTAGTAGGCCGCTCAGTCTACCTCTCCTTCTGAGTCTGACCAGTAGTAGGCCGCTCAGTCTACCTCTCCTTCTGAGTCTGACCAGTAGTAGGCCGCTCAGTCTACCTCTCCTTCTGAGTCTGACCAGTAGTAGGCCGCTCAGTCTACCTCTCCTTCTGAGTCTGACCAGTAGTAGGCCGCTCAGTCTACCTCTCCTGCGATAATAATAATACAACAAATAACTGCATAGTTTTCTAAGGACCTGAAGCGAGGCGACCGTCTCTGTAGGCGCCATCTTGCACGGTCTGGGTGGTCTGCCAGGGGCCGTTTCATTTAGTATCCGTTTGGGTCGGCATGGGGAATGATTCTATTTCCCCATAGTTGTTGTACCTCGTTTCCCTCCTTCAGGGAACAATAGTTATAGTCATAGCGTGTGGATTTAATAGTATGTTGTACCTCGTTTCCCTCCTTCAGGGAACAATAGTTATAATCATAGCGTGTGGATTTAATAGTATGTTGTACCTAGTTTCCCTCCTTCAGGGAACTGTAGTTATAGTCATAACCTTAAGCTTGTCATTAACACGGTTCTTCAATAATTACACATCATTCTTAATACTGTAGCAATTTAGTTAGTCACATGTTCAACTATCATCAGCTGATCCAGGAAATCATTTTCTGAATGCCAGTCACATGACAAACATCACGACATGCAACAACAACCAAAGTGCTTCTTCATTCATTACTCTGGTAAAGACAGTTATGCCGTGCTCCACGTTGGATCCAACATCCCTAACAAATTGATGTTTATAATGTGTTATTGACTGCTTGATTTACAGTAGGTTCTCGTTAGTCTGTTGGCACACAGAGATACTTAGCTCATAATGTGTAGAGAACTGTTCCTTGATGGATAGGCTATTGTACAACAACACAGAGCTATTTTCCGTTATTCAGGACATTTAGAATGACATCACATTACAGAGTAGCCTTGTGGGATTATTTACAAAATTATCTGGTGATCAGGTTATGAAATGTCATGACAAAGACATTTAAGTTTCCATGTTTCACCTGAAATATTAAATTATATATAGTCCTATGTCTATGTTGTTGTTAGGTGAAGTTATGGGTCCATGTTATTGTTAGGTGAAGTTATGGGTCCTACAGTAGGTCTATCTTGTTGTTAATGTACAAACCCTCAGTTTCAGGCTGATGGCAAAGCTAGCTAAAGAGCATTTTACTGGTTGAAGTGTTTTATAAGTATAAAGCAGTTGATTTGCGACAATAACACAAACATATTAAGCAGGACATTCAAGCGAGCCTTACAGTTATAATCCAAAGTAATGTGAAATGCACTCATAAGCAACCTGTAAATGGAGGCTATTTTTGCTGTCAGCCTATGAGAACTCCCCTGAGTTTTGCCCCATGGTGGTGAATTAGTAACTAGCGACACAGAGCTTAATGTGAGTTTCCTTCAGTAGCACTCCTGATCTTGCGCTGATTATGCACTGTAATATTCAGAATACATTGTGGAAAACTAAAATCTTTGCTCACCATTTTTGTTCCAGGCAGATATACTACATCCATAACTAGTGGTTTCCTCATTACCAGATATACTACATCCATAACTAGTGGTTTCCTCATTAGCAGATATACTACATCCATAACTAGTGGTTTCCTCATTAGCAGGGAGGTGTTTCTGCAATCAAATTGTGTCTGCATCGCCCTCGTGCTGCAATTTTAGCAAACACAGAAAGGGGCCTTTTTTGGAGATCAAAGGTCGTCTGGCACACTGCTTAGGTTTGAGTGTCTTAAATAATTTAACAGACCTCTGGGCATCACCTTTTACCTCAAATACACAGTGGATTTCTGCTGTTGTGGCCCTTTAACCGTCTGACTTTGTTGTTCACACAGGAGAGAGATGTGACTATCGTGGATCCTCTGGGGAGTCTCAACAACCTCATGATGCTGACGAGGCAGAGAAGAGTCTCTCCACATCAGAACTCCTCCAGAAACACCAGCAGAGACCCACAGGGAAGAAATCTCACTGCTGCTCTGACTGTGGGAAATGTTGCAAATCTTCATCAGAACTTAAAATACACCAGAGAACACACACAGGAGAGAAACCTTTTAGCTGTGATCAATGTGGGAAGAGTTTTACTATATCTAACTCTCTGACTGTACACCAGAGAACACACAAAGGAGAGAAACCATATGGCTGTGCTCAATGTGGGAAGACTTTTACTACATCTAGCCATCTGACTGTACACCAGAGAACACACACAGGAGAGAAACCATATGGCTGTGCTCAATGTGGGAAGAGTTTTGCTAAATCTAGCCATCTGACTGCACACCAGAGAACACACACAGGAGAGAAACCATATAGCTGTGATAAATGTGGGAAGAGTTTTGCTAAATCTAGCCATCTGACTACACACCAGAGAATACACACAGGAGAAAAACCATATAGCTGTGATCAATGTGGGAAGAGTTTTTCTACATCTAGCAATCTAACTAACCACCAGAGAACACACACAGGAGAGAATCCGCGCTGTGATCAATGCGGGAAGAGTTTTTCTACTCCTAGCTATCTAATTATACACCAGAGAACACACACAGGTGAGAAACCTTTTAGCTGTGATCAATGTGGGAAGAGTTTTTCTTCTTCTAGCTATCTAACTATACACCATAGAACACACACAGGAGAGAAACCTTATAGCTGTGATCAATGTGGGAAGAGTTTTTCTTCTTCTCGCTATCTAACTATACACCATAGAACACACACAGGAGAGAAACCATATGGCTGTGATCAATGTGGGAAGAGTTTTACTTGGCCAAAAAGCCTGAATATACACAAGCGGACACACACAGGGGAAGAGATACTCTGATAAAAGATCTCTGATTAAACAAAGTTGTTTCATGATATCAATGAAATAATGTCACAATGTAGAATGTTTTAACATTGTAGTAGGAGTATTTTATTGATGTCACAATGTAGAAGCCTAAACATTTGTCCCTGTTACACTTACCGTGTTGGTGACCCACTTGAATCAAAATGCAACACTTCAAAATGTAGCGATCTGTTTTCTACAAGTTGTCTTCTAACCAGGGATTTACACATTATTCCCAGATTCCGTGTGGTTTTTGAGCTGTTAGTTTTAACAGGACGTGCAACCTCATCTCCCTTCTGTCACACAATTAATTTTGACATGATATCGTTGAGGGATGACAAATAAGTGTTGCGTTCCTTTGTTTTGCGACCCCTAAATTTAAATGCATCACTCCAAAATGTAGCTGAGTGTCTTCTGCAGGTTGTCCTCTAATCAGTGAGGTAAAATATATCTCCCATTTCCATGTGTTTGTTTAGTTGTGTTAGTTTCAACAGCAGGTACAACCTGATTTCCCCCCTAATCGATATCAGTGATTTATTGCTACTTGTCAAAACAACAGTGTTTCTGGTGCTTGTGCAGTTTATAAGGAGCTTGTTTTAAAAAATACAAGTAATATGATTATTGTGGCAGATGTTTGTGTAAATAGCACATTTTTTGTTTAGGTTTTCAATATATCAGAAACTGTTTCTTCACATTGGTTATTGATTTGGACAAGTTGAAACTGTGTTTTGACATTGGGGGTATCCCACCTAGCAACATGTCTTTGAAAAGAAGATGTATTCTTTCAGTTGTGGTTGAAAGTGATAGTTGAAAATATGTATTTTCAGGTCTTTTTTTTTTTTTTTACTTAAACAACTTCATTTCAATGTACTTTCATGTAGCATAGTGGTTAGAGCGTTGGGCCATTAATCGAAAGGTTGCTGGATCGAATCCCTGAGCTGACAAGGTAAAAATGTCGTTTTGCCCCCGAACAAGTCAGTTAACCCACTGTTCCCCGGTAGGCCGTCATTGTAAATAAGAATTTGTTCTTAGCTGACTTGCCTAGTTAAATAAAGGAGAAGAAATAATATATATATATATATATATATATATATATATATGGACGCAGAATAATAATTAATCGTCTATGATCCATTTTTTTTACAAATCCTGCATCAGTTAAATAAAATGGGACGAGAGTTCTAGAAGCTAGTGAGTTTTAGGAAGACGAGAGTTCTAGAAGCTAGTGAGTTTTAGGAAGAGGAGAGTTCTAGAAGCTGGTGAGTTTTAGGAAGAAGAGAGTTCTAGAAGCTAGTGGGTTTTAGGAAGACGACAGTTCTAGAAGCTAGTGGAGTTTAGGATTCTATAGAAAGAAAAATTTGAAAAAAATTAATGTATTTTATTATTTAGTAATAAGTGTTTTTTTCTTGTTTTTAATTGTTGACAGCCAGTAGACACCATGTTTATATTGGTGAAGGTGAAGCATTGTAGTTGATTATAATGTGAAATGGAAGTTGTTTTCTGTTGGTGGTGAGTGAATTTGTCCATCAAAAATATAGGATATATTTGTTGTCTTAAGGGGGAAGGTGTTACAGGCTTTTGTTTTTCCATTTATGTTTTGAGGTTGGTCTTCAGCACGTATAGCTCTTTAGCACGCAGGGTGCATTGATTGGTGTCACCTCGTTAGTCAGTATGTGTTACACCTGTGCTGGCTTGTCCATCTCGTTAGTGGGAAGGAGTTTCACCTGAGCTGGTCCAGGTTCTATTTAAGAGTGTCTGGCCCAGTGCTTCAGTTGTCTTGATAGATGTGGAGAGTCAACACCTGTAGTTGCTCCACCTTTTTGGTTTGCTTCCTGTCTTTAAGTTTGGTGTGGGTTTTTCTTTTGTTTTCCTCTTCTTGGGCAGATTTAGTGGGTCTCATGGTGGGTGTCTTTTAGGTCCCAGTTGTTGTTACTAGTCAACTTTCAGTGGACACCCCCATAGTGTCTTTGAGAATCCCTCCTAAAAAACAAGCTTATATTTTGGGTTGGATATTGCATCCAATTAGTGTTTTAATCAATGGCATTTCCTTAGAATGCTAATTGGTCTTTCAGTTGTTAATCTTCTGTTTTTTTTATCCTGTTATTTTTGTTTACCAAGTATTTCTGTTTATTTTCATTGTTTTCTCCTGTGAAGCCATTGTGTTGCATCCATGTCTGAAATGTGCTGTATAAATAAAGCTTGATTTGATTTCAACAAATGAACCCAATGACTGACCAATCAACACACCCTCCATCTTAACATGAAAAACAGTATCAATCCCACTTTTCCAACCTGCTGAAGGCGTGGTGGAGTGGTAAACACCACCCCCGGCTCTACCAGGGGCTTGAGGTGGTCTCCCACAGCTCTGCTTATGTCATGTTCTGTGGCCTTGCCGTTCCTTTTCTTGACTGCCCCTGCAACACAGAAAGAAACACTTTTAGTCATATTATATAAAACACTCAAAGTAATGGATATGGAGCATCTATGGACTCAGTTACACCTGGCACCTAAATGTGACTTCTGTCATCTGATCACTCCAAGCTGAATTAGGTTCAGGTCTACCAGGATGGGCCTTTGACAGTCTGGACGCAGTCAGGTCACCACATATAAATAAGCAATGTAAAGAGATGTGGGGAAAAGTACATTCTATACAAATGACCTTCATAATAACAATCAACTAATGTGTGTGCCTGAGGGGAAATTAACTTTCCTACTGCCAAAATGGGTGAGAAATTACACCAAAACCAGTGGACAATTTGCACTGCTGCTGAAAAACATCTCCACAGCATGATGTTGCCATGACCACTGCTTCACCGGGATGGTACCGATTTTCTCCAGACATGACACATGACATTCAGGCCAAAGAGTTGGTTTAATCAGACCAGAGAATCTTGTCTCTCATGGTTAGAGTCCTTTAGGTGCCTTTTGGCAAACTCCAAGCAGGCTGTCATGTGCCTTTTACTGAGGAGTAGCTTCCGTCTGGTCTCTACCATAAAGGCCTGATTTGTTGGAGTGCTGCAGAGATGATTGTCCTTCTGGAAGGTTCTCCCATCTCCACAGAGGAACTCTGGAGCTCTGTCAGAGTGACCATCGAGTTTTTGGTCACCTCCTTGACCAAGGCTCTTCTCCCCCGATTTCTCCGTTTGGCCGGGCGGCCAGCTCTAGGAAGAGTAATGGTGGTTCCTAACTTATTCCATTTAAGAATGAGGGCGGACACTGTGTTCTTGGGGACCTTCAATGCTGCATACATTTTTTGGTACCTTTTCTCCAGATCTGTACCTCAACACATTCTTGTCTCAGAGCTCTACGGACAATTCCTTTGACCTCATGGCTTGGTTTTTGCTCTGACTTGTGTCGTGGCAGAATCAGATTTAGCTAGGTAACATAGATAGATAAGATGTTATTTTCATCATATGCTTGTGAGATACTTGTCATTAGAATCTTCTGAGCTGGGGATTAGTAACTTGGGGCCAGAGAGGGGAGAGGTCAGGCTTGTCTCCATAAGTCAATGTATCTGTTAAACCATGTGGTGCTAAGTAGAATATCAGAAGGGGAGGAGGACAGTTGTTTTCTTATGGGAACGTTGTTTTCTTATGGGAACGTGTCTGTAACTATTCCTAAACCATGTGACGGGATGGAGTTATTAATTGGGAAACCAGTTAGTTATCTCATACAATGTCTGTACGCCAGTCACTCCCTACTTTTCTCATAGGGGGGAGGAGTTTGGCAGTGTTTGGAACCATTGTATTTCCCCTCTGAGGTTGCCCTTATCTTGACCTAGTATTTGACCTAAGAGGCTCACTGTCTGATTTTGAGTTTGTCCAGGTTTGGGAATATCTAGAAATGACAATTGATATATGCCATTGGATGAGGTAATGTTTTGGTAGACAGTGAAGTATCAAGCATGAGATTTAAACCTTGTCTTGGGAGATCAAACTGAACGATGATTTATAGCTGATGCTGTCTAGCGATAGGATACTCCTCTTTCGGGTAAAGGATTCTTTGTAAGTTGAGAGGGGTGTATCTTGGCTATAAATGAAACTAAGAATTGTTTTGTAAGCACTCTCAGAGAATTCATTTCTAGACACTGAATTGATCTGAGAGTCAAAAAAGGGCTTTGGTGAAGCTTGTATATATATAAAAGATGGAATATATAATTTAACTCTGACTTGTGTGTGGTTGGCTCTCTCTCTCTCTCTTTATTGAGTAATACAGGAAATTACCACGACACATGCACTGTAAACTGTGGGACTTTATATAGACAGGTGTGTGTCTCTCCAAATCATGTATAATCAATTGAATTTACCACAAGTAGACTCCAATCAAGCTGGAGAAACATCTCAAGGATGATCAATGGAATCAGGATGCATCTGAGCTCAATTTCGAGTCTCATAGCAAAGGGTCTGAATACTTAAATACATTTGCAAAAATGTTTACAAACCTGTTTTTGGTTTGTCATTATGGGGTATTGTGATGTCATTATGGGGTATTGTGTGTAGATTGATGAGGGGAAAAATATTCAATTTTAGAATAAGGCTGTAAAGTAACTGAATGTGGAAAAAGTGAAGGGGTCTGAATACTTAACGAATGCACTGTATACAGCTGGCAGAGTTTTCTCCCGCTGGCAGAGTTTTCTACCATTAGCAGTTTTGTACACAGTCACGTGATACGTGGTATAGAAAAGTCCAATCTTAGGAGAGTACATGGGAGGCACTATACTGTGTGTCTGCAGGTGTCTATCTGGTCAAAACCACTGATACAGGTGCCCCTCCACCCTCTGGTGGGATGGATCATGTCTACAGAGAAACCTAGATTCAAATACTTAGATGTGTGTGTATTCGGTATATGTTGTGAAATTGTTAGATATTACTTGTTAGATATTACTGCACTGTCGGAGCTAGAAACACAAGCATTTCACTACACCCGTAATAACATCTGCTAAACACGTGTATGTGACCAATAAAATGTGATTTGATTTTGATTTGAAATAAATGTCCTATTTATCAAAGGTGCTTTTGGCTGGGGTCAAAATGACTCCAAAGGATTTGAATTTGTTAAAAGTCCATTTTGATACAGAAACACTAAACCATGATTTAGATTTATTAACAACCATTTGATTGTGGGTGTAAAGCTTGTTTTAAATTCTCACTCATTAAACACGAATCAATCAACACATGCTTCTCTTTGAACGGCATAATATAATATTACACTTTTGTGAAATAAAATAAAAATTCCTCAACTGCGTTTCCCACTCCAGTCAGCAGATGGCGATGTGCGTCTTTTAGGTTCAGGCGATGCTGCCAGTGTGACGTATAATCTAGTGACGGGACGCTTCTTCAACGACAACAGCTAGTCAGACACCTCGGTAGCTTTCTAGCAAACACAGCTACAACATTCACCCTCTTTACACTGTTTTGGTGTATATTAGTCGCTGTGTATTAAACACATTTCTGTCGTATGTACTTGTTGGCCCATTTAATTATATATTTACGTTGTTTGTCAGCTAGCTGGTTTGCTAAGTTAGCTTAGAACTAGGCTAGTCGCTAATGCTAACTAGCTAACATCCCCGACCATGAGTTCACTAAGTTACTCTCCTCCTGATAAAGATGAGGAGGTCTGCTGGACGGAGAAAGAAGCTTTCGTCAAAGAGGAGGAGGAAGAGAAGGATGTTACAATACAAAAACAAGTAGAGGGTGAGGCTGTTACAGGGAAAGAAGAAGAGAAAGACGTTACAGTGAAAGAAGAGGAAGACGCGTTCAGAGTGAAAGAGGAGGAAGAGAAAGAGGAGGATGTAGTTTTTGGTGTGAAAGAAGAGGAGGTTGGAGATCTGTTTAACACCAGTAAGTACCGTCTCTGCAGTCGTTGAACCAATATGCAGTAAAGGGGTTCTACACTTTAATGTTGTTCTGTAGGAATGGCTGAAGCTACACTGTAACGTGTAGAACATCAAGAGTGGACCATCAACAAAACGTTAACAATTGATTAAATGCATCCAATGACAATGCCTGAAATACTGTAGTCCTCAATATCTCCTATTAGCTTAGCCCAATTTGTAGTCTTAAAGGGGCAATCACTAGTTGTTACATCCATTTTGGGACTTATACATTAATGATATGTACCCATTGTTTCTTGAAGAAATCACTTATAAATGCCTCATGAGCTTTGTTCAACTGTCGTACCCCATCAGAACTCAAAAATATACGCTTTTTTTACTCCAATGTTTATCAGTAAATGTGTAAACAAACACTGTATATCCTCAACATGATTAATTGATTTAATTGAGTCTCAAGCATTTCTAAAACATTTAACATTTTCATTTAATTCTTTAATTCTTGAATTTAGAATAAGTAACGTAACAAAATGACTCGGGAGCCAGAGATCAAGATAGCCTAACCATCAGAAAAAAACTCTTCCTCCTCCCGCTGCTGCTGGCCTTCGTAAATTCTGATGTTATGCTCCTATAGTTTCTGGTAATAAGCTACACCAGCAGTCGGCAACCTTTTCCATTCCATCCATCCTTTGGATTCCTTTTGTCAAACTACAAGCAGGCTGTCATGTGTCTTTTACTGAGGAGTGGTTTCCGTCTGGCCAATCTACCATAAAGGCCTGATTGTTGGAGTGCTGCAGAGATGGTTGTCCTTCTGAAAAGTTCTCCCATCTCCACAGAGGAACTCTAGAGCTCTGTCAGAGTGACCATCAGGTTTTTGGTCACCTCCCTGACCAAGGCCCTTCTCCCCCAATCGCTCAGTTTGGCCAGGTGACAATCTCTAGGAAGCGTATTCCATGTAAAAATGATGGAGGTCACTGTGTTCTTGGGCACCTTCAATGCTGTAGAATTTTTGTGGTACCCTTCCCCAGATCTGTCCTTCGACATAATCCTGTCTTGGAGCTCTACGGACAATTCCTTAGACCTCATTGCTTGGTTTTTTCTCTGACATGCACTGTCAACTGTGGGACCTTATATAGACAGGTGTGTGCCTTTCAAATCATATCCAATCAATTTAATTTACCACGGGTGGACTCTGAACAAGTTGTAGATACATCTCAAGGATGATTAATGGAAACAAGATGCACCTGAAAGCAATTTTGAGTCTCATAGCAAAGGGTCTGAATACTTATGTAAATAAGTTATTTCTGTTTTTGACCTGTTTTCACTTTGTCATTATGGGCTATTGATGACATCCCTCTGAAACAAGATAACCATCAGAAAAACCTCTTCCTTAGCCTACTCCTCCCGCTGCTGCTGGCCTTCGTAAATTCTGATGTTATGCTCCTATAGTTTCTGGTAATAGGCTACACCAGCAGTCGTTATGCTCCTATATTTTCTGGTAATAGACAACACCAGCAGTCGTTATGCTCCTATAGTTTCTGGTAATAGGCTACACCAGCAGTCGTTATGCTCCTATAGTTTCTGGTAATAGGCTACACCAGCAGTCGTTATGCTCCTATAGTTTCTGGTAATAGGCTACACCAGCAGTCAGCAACCTTTTCCATTTGGAATGCCAATTTATCTGACCATTTCTACTGATCTGGTGCCAGTTAGGATTTTCATATTCACATTTTACTGGAACAGTTTCATTTAATTTATAATAGTAATAATAATTATAATAGTCTTTATCTCAACATCATTATCTGTGATTAATCTACATTCTATCTAAATGAAAATTATACAAATCTAAAAGTAACTTTTATTGCCATTGCCAACTATGTAAAAATAGCCTACATGAAACCAACAAACAAAAACATTTGCAGGCTGCAGGTAGAAAATATCCCGATTTAAAAAAGAAATATCCTATAAATCATTGGCTGCACATGGCCTGTCAACAACAAACTTGAAACATTCTATCAACTATCAACTGGGTCCTCCAAAACTTGCAACATTGTATAAAATAATCTGGGCCCTCAGTTTCCCGTGCCAGTGAGTTCTGGACAGACACATCTGTCGTCTATTTGTGCAAAGGATAAGAAGTAATCAGGTATTTTATAGCATTTCCACTGGATCAGAGCATTACATTTTACCCTTTAATGCTGAGTGGTTATCGAAAGGGCGAGAGCTGGAAATAATTTACAAATACTTTGAGCAACTATTGTCATTCGTAATGGATTCTAATAAGACTTTGTTTACCTGCTGTTTGAGGTGAAGAAAAAATTAGTTGGAGAAGCTCCACAACTCATTAGTGGTGCAGCGTTAAGACAATCAGAAATACTATCAGACATCCCCAAATAGCCACATTTATAGGCCTACATTTGTGCTCAGGCCAGGTAGACTAGTCCTACTTCTACATGTGTAATCGGGTAGACTAGTCCTACCTCTATATGTGTAATCAGGTGTGTGTCCTTACTCAACATTGACAGGAGTGTTTCAAACGAAAGAATGAATAAATTGACAACTGACGCATCTTGCAGGGTCAGGTCTGGGTGATCTGCCATGGGTCGTTTAATTTAGTATCCGTTTGGGTCGGCATGGGAAATGAATCTATTTCTCCATAGTATGTTGTACCGAAGTTGACCGACTGAAAGGAATTGTAACTTTGACTATAATTACTGTTTCCTGAAGGAGGGAAACGAGGTACAACACCTGATTGGCCCCACCCCTTCCTGGGTCGGTGAAGAGCGGTATTAAGTTTCAGGAATAAAATCCAAGCCTCACGCTCATCACCTGTGGAAGACAGGGATTCCAGGAAGGCGTGGATATGATAGTATGTTGTGACACCCAGGGAAAGGTGTATGACGTGCATGTATACTAATAGGTCTCGTGCCCATTTATAGGCAGGAAGAAGAACAGAGCATCGATTTCAGACTTTCCACTTCCTGGTCAGGAAATGTGCTGCAGAATGAGTTCTGTTTCACTCAGAGAAATAATTCAAACGGTTTTAGAAACTAGATAGTGTTTTCTATCCAATAGTAATAATAATATGCATATTGTACGAGCAAGAATTGAGTACGAGGCCGTTTGAAATGGGCACCTTTTATCTGGCTACTCAATACTGCCCCTGCAGCCCAAACAGGTTAAGCAGGAGATTCAAACGAGCCTTACAATTACAATGCATGTGCATCGCTGCAATTTTAGCACAGAACACAGAGGGGTCCTTTTTTGGAGACCAAAGGTCGTCTGGCACACTGCTTAGGTCTTGACTGTCTTAAGACAATTGTAAAATAATTTAACAGACATCAATTGTTGTACAACTTCATGGGAACTCTCTGGGCATCACCTTTTACCTCAAATAAACAGTGCATTTCTGCTGTTGTGGGCCTTAAACCGTCTGTCTGACTTTGTTGTTCACACAGGAGAGATACGGGACTACCGTGGATCCTCTGGGGAGCCTCAACAACAACATGATGCTGAAGAGGCAGAGAAGAGTCTCTCCCGATCAGAACACCTCAAGAAACACCCGCAGAGATCCACAGGGAAGAAATCTCACTTCTGCTCTGACTGTGGGAAAGGTTGCAAATCTTCATCAGAACTTAAAATACATCAAAGAATTCACACAAGAGAGAAACCATATAGCTGTGGTCAATGTGGGAAGAGTTTTGCTAAATCCAGCCATCTGACTCAACACCAGAGAACACACACAGGAGAGAAACCTTATAGCTGTGGTCAATGTGGGAAGAGTTTTGCTCAATCCATCCAGCTGATTGTACACCAGAGAACACACACAGGAGAGAAACCTTATAGCTGTGGTCAATGCGGGAAGAGTTTTTCTTCTTCTGGCTATCTAACTATACACCAGAGAACACACACAGGAGAGAAACCGTATAGCTGTGATCAATGTGGGAAGAGTTTTTCTACTTCTAGCTATCTAACTATACACCATAGAACACACACAGGAGAGAAACCTCTTAGCTGTGACCAGAGATAATCTGATAAAAGATCCCTGATCAAATATCAGAAAATGTATATATGAAGGAGTTGTTTCATGATATCAATGAATTAATGTCACAATGTAGAATGTTTTAACATTGTAGTGGGAGTAGTTTAATGATGTCACAATGTAGAATGTTTTAACATTGTAGTAGGAGTATTTTAATGTCTCAATGTAGAATGTTTTAATATATAGTATATTAATATACTCTGCAGTCAGTCAGTCAGAATGTCACAATGTAGAACCCTAAACGTTTGCCCCCTTATCAATTGATTTCAACATGATATGGATATTAGGCTCATTGGGGGAAATCAAGGCTCTGAATTGAAAGAGTACTATTTATGTGATTTAACACAAAGTGACTAACAAATAAAGATTTGTCCTCTAACCAGTGATGTACGCATTTTTCCCAGAATCAACTGATTTCAACATAATATCGATGAGTTATGACAAATAAGTGTTGTGTTCCTTTGTTTAGTGACCCCTAAATTTAAATGCATCACTCCAATATGTAGCTGACTGTCTTCTGCAGGTTGTCCTCTTATCAGTGAGGTAAAAGATATCTTCCATTTCCATGTTGTTATTTTTTTGTTAGTTTCAACAGCACGTACAACCGGATTTCCCCCCTAATCGATATCAGTGATTTATTGCTACTTGTCAAAACAACAGCGTTTTTGGTGCTTGTGCAGTTTATAAGGAGCTTGTTTAAAAAAAATACAATTATTGTGGCAGATGTTTGTGTAAATAGCACATGTTAGGTTTTCAATTTATCCCAAACTGTTTCTGCATATTGGTTATTGATTTGGACACGTTAAAACTGTGTTTTGACATTGGGCTATACCACCTAGCAAAATGTAATTGAAAAGCCGTTGAAAATAATACTATGCAATTAAATATTTCATATTAACATTTCATGTAACATTTAGTAATGAAAATTATTCATGCAACCAACTGACAATTTTTTGGGTACAATTATATTGACATTGTTGCCCTGTTTTTAGAATATCAGGGTTCATTCTCAGATGTGCCAAACCAAATGTACTAGAGCATGACATTGGGGACTGGGCCCCGATCCATCAACATTCCTATCTAGTGAACCCTGAAAAGAGAGAGAAGCTCTGCAGTGAAGTGGAAAGTTACTACAGATAGTGCAGGAGTTTCCTCTTGAAATCAGACATGTCCGTGTTAAGTACAACTTGGTTGCTGATTGTCTCAAGAATGGGCAGTCAAAAAGATTTGTGTTTTGCGTTTAGCCATTGCGTTGCCATGGATCACAATTTATTTTGACTGCACGTTTTTCCGTATTGGAGATGAGTTTTGTTTGGGCTCGTTCCAAGAGTACAAGAGTTCTAGAAGCTGGTGAGTTTTAGGAAGACGAGAGTTCTAGAAGCTAGTGAGTTTTAGGAAGACAAGAGTTCTAGAAGCTATTGAGTTCTAGGATTCTATAGAATGAAAAAGAAGAAAAAATAATACGATTGTATATTATTATTTAGAATTACGTGTTTTTTCTTGTTTTTAATTGTTGACAGCCAGTAGACACTATGTTAATATTGTAGAAGGTGAAGCATTGTAGTTGATTATGTGAAATGGAAGTTGTTTTCAGTTGGTGGTGGGCAAACTTGTCCAACAAAAACATAGGATATATTTGTTGTCTTCAGGGGAAAGGTGTTCCAGGCTTTCGTTTTTCCATTTATGTTTTGAGGTTGGACTTTAGCACGTATAGCTCGTTAGCACGTAGGACGCACTGATTGGTGTCACCTCATTAGTCAGTATGTGTAACACCAGTTCTTTTGTTTACCTCTTCTTGGGCAGATTTAGTTGGTCTCATGGTGGGTGTCTTTTTTCGGTCCCAGTTGTTGTTACTAGTCAATTGTCAGTGGACACCCCTATAGTGACTTTCAGAGCCCCTCCTAAAAAAAAAAAAAAAGAATTGGGGGATGGATATTGCATCCAATTAATATTTTAGTCAATGGCATTTCCTTAGGGTGCTCATTAGTCTTTCAGTTGTTAGTCTTCTGTTTATTTCATTTTTTTATTTGTTTTTTTCCTGTGAAGCCATTGTGTTGCATCCATGTCTGAAATGTGCTGTATAAATAAAGCTTGATTTGATTTCAACAAATGAACCCAATGACTGACCAATCAACAGACTCGATCCAACAACATGCCTATCAAGATATTGCAGGAGTTTGCTCTTGAAATCAGACATGACTAATACAATTTGATTTGAGGGGACGAGAGTTCTAGAAGCTAGTGAGTTTTAGGAAGACGAGAGTTCTAAAAGATAGTGAGTTTTAGGATTCTATAGAAAGAAAAATGATTTAAAAAACAATATGATTGTTTATTATTATTTCAGAAATACGTGTTTTTAATTGTCAGCCAGTAGACACCATGTTTATATTGTAGAAGGTGAAGCATTGTAGTTGATAATAATGTGAAATGGAAGTTGTTTTCTGTTGGTGGTGAGCAAACTTGTCCAACAAAAATATAAGATATTTGTTGTCTTAAAGGGGAAGGTTTTACAGGCTTTGGTTTTTGCATTTATGTTTTGAGGTTGGATTTTAACACTTCAGCAAGTATAGCTCGTCAGCACATACTGATTGGTGCCCCCTCGTTAGTCAGTATGTGTTACACCTGTGCTGGCTTGTCCATCTCGTTAGTGGGAAGGTGTTTCACCTGAGCTGGTCCGGGTTCTATTTAAGAGTGTCTGGCCCAGTGCTCCAGTTGTCTTGATAGATGTGGAGAGTCAACACCTTTTTGGTTTGCTTTCTGTCTTTAAGTTTGGTGTGGGTTTTTTCTTTTGTTTGCCTCTTCTTGGGCAGATTTTGTGAGTCTCATGGTGGGTGTCTTTTAGGTCCCAGTTGTTGTTACTAGTCAACTTTCAGTGACACTGAGAGCAAAACTGCAACATTATGTTATAATACTTTTATTGCATCAAATGGTTGTTTTATGCAACAGAATAGAGGGTTCTTAGAACAATAGAGTCTGTGTGTTCTACTGAGGATGGGCCTCAAAGAGAAAACATTGACAGGAGATTTACAATGTCTTTTGGGTGATTAAAACCTAAAGAGACCACATTCCAGGGCATGAGTTAATGTTTCTGTTCTATATGGTACCAGGGAGAGATGAACCCCTCCTAAAAAAAAGATACCTTGAATTTTGCATTGCAACCATTTAATATTTTAATCAATGGCATTTCCTTAGGCTGCTCATTAGTCTTTCAGTTGTTAGTCTTCTGTTTGTTGTGTACTAAATATTTCATTTTCTTAATTTGTTTTTTCTTGTGAAGCCATTGTGCTGCATCCATGTCTGAAATGTGCGGTATAAATAAAGCTTGATTTGATTTCAACAAATGAACCCAATGACTGACCAATCAAAAGACTCTTGGTCCCTCTTAGTATTTGTTAATGAATAGAATATAGTATATACATATGAGATGAGTAATACATAGACTAAGATACAGTAGAATAGGATAGAATACAGTATATACATATGAGATGAGTAATGCATAGACTAAGATACAGTAGAATAGGATAGAATACAGTATATACATATGAGATGAGTAATACATAGACTAAGATACAGTAGAATAGGATAGAATTCAAATCAAATCAAATTTATTAGTCACATACACATGGTTAGCAGATGTTAATGCGAGTGTAGCGAAATGCTTGTGCTTCTGGTTCCGACAATGCAGTAATAACAACAAGTAATCTAACCTAACAATTCCGCAACTACTAATATGTACATAAAGATATATGAATGAGTGATGGTACAGACTGCATAGGCAAGGTGCAGTAGATACCTGCAGGTATATACCTATGAGATGAGTACTGTAGGGTATGTAAACATAAAGTGGCATAGTTTAAAGTGGCTAGTGGTACATGTATTACATAAAGATGGCAAGATGCAGTAGATGATATAGAGTACAGTATATACATATACATAAGAGATGTGTAATGTAGGGTATGTAAACATTATATTAGGTGGCATTGTTTAAAGTGGCTGGTGGTACATTTTTACATAATTTCCATCAATTCCCATTTTTTAAGGTGGCTGGAGCTGAGTCAGTTTGTTGGCAGCGGCCGCTAAATGTTAGTGGTGGCTGTTTAACAGTCTGATGGCCTTGAGATAGAAGCTGTTTTTCAGTCTCTCGGTCCCTGCTTGGATGCACCTGTACTGACCTCGCCTTCTGGATGATAGCGGGGTGAACAGGTAGTGGCTTGGGTGGTTGTTGTCCTTGATGATCTTTATGGCCTTCCTGTGACATCGGGTGGTGTAGGTGTCCTGGAGGGCAGGTAGTTTGCCCCGGGTGATGCGTTCTGCCGACCTCACTACCCTCTGGAGAGCCTTACGGTTGTGTGCGGAGCAGTTGCCGTACCAGGCGGTGATACAGCCCGACAGGACGCTCTCGATTGTGCATCTGTAGAAGTTTGTGAGTGCTTTTGGTGACAAGCCGAATTTCTTCAGCCTCCTGAGGTTGAAGAGGCGCTGCTGCGCCTTCTTCACAACGCTGTCTGTGTGGGTGGACCAATTCAGTTTGTCCGTGATGTGTACACCGAGGAACTTAAAACTTTCCACCTTCTCCACTACTGACCCGTCGATGTGGATAGGGGGGAGCTCCCTCTGCTGTTTCCTGAAGTCCACAATCATCTCCTTTGTTTTGTTGACGTTGAGTGTGAGGTTATTTTCCTGACACTACACTCCGAGGGCCCTCACCTCCTCCCTGTAGGCCGTCTCGTCGTTGTTGGTAATCAAGCCTACCACTGTAGTGTCGTCCGCAAACTTGATGATTGAGTTGGAGGCGTGCATGGCCACGCAGTCGTGGGTGAACAGGGAGTACAGGAGAGGGCTCAGAACGCACCCTTGTGGGGCCCCAGTGTTGAGGATCAGCGGGGTGGAGATGTTGTTACCTACCCTCACCACCTGGGGGCGGCCCGTCAGGAAGTCCAGGACCCAGTTGCACAGGGCGGGGTCGAGGCCCAGGGTCTCGAGCTTGATGACGAGTTTGGAGGGTACTATGGTGTTAAATGCTGAGCTGTAGTCGATGAACAGCATTCTCACATAGGTATTCCTCTTGTCCAGATGGGTTAGGGCAGTGTGCAGTGTGGTTGCGATTGCGTCGTCTGTGGACCTATTGGGTCGGTAAGCAAATTGGAGTGGGTCTAGGGCACATGTCAGAGTCAAGGCCCGCGGGCCACATCCGGCCCGCGAGAAGGTTTTTTACGGCCCCTGGGATGATCTTGATTTATTATTAGAACCGGCCCGCAGACCGCAGCAAGCCGGCAGCCCGCAGATCTTTTACACGCACCAATACTACATTTCCCACAATGCAACGGTGACGCACCGAGCAGTAGGCTGCTTCATTTCAATATTTATTGGCACAGCAGTCGTCAGCATCACAGTAAAATTAACTTTCAGATACCCATCAAAAATGGCAAAACGGAAGGTGGACACTGAGAACCGGGGGTTTCAAACAAGGTGGGAGTCGGAGTATATGTTCACGGAGGTAGCTGGAAAACCTGTGTGTCTTCTGTGTGGAGAAAGTGTGGCGGTACTGAAAGAGTATAATCTGAGACGACATTATGAAACGAAACACGCGGACAAAAACAAGAATATGGACATGGAACAAAGGCTACAAAAGGCAGAGGAATTAAAACGAGGCCTCAAATCTCGACAGGCTCTGTTCAAAAAAGCCAAATCACAAGGCCAGGCTGCTGTCAAGGCCAGTTTTATTTTGGCAGAAGAGATCGCTAAATCAGCCCGGCCATTTACGGAGGGGGATTTCATCAAAAACTGCATGATTAAAGTTTGTGACGAAGTTTGCCCAGAAAAAAGGCAACTCTTTTTAAATGTGAGTCTGAGCAGAAACACCATTGCCGAGAGAGTAGACCAGTTGTCCATCAATCTAAAAGAGCAGCTTGTGAAAAAGGGAAAAGATTTCATTGCATATTCCTTGGCTGTGGATGAGAGCACCGACATTTCTGACATTGCCCAGTTGTCAATTTTCATCCGCGGAGTGGACTCCAGCCTAAGCGTGACAGAGGAGTTTTTGGCTTTACGTCCTATGCATGGCACAACTACGGGGCATGATTTGTATGAAGAGGTGTCAAGATGTGTAAATGAGATGGAGCTGCCTTGGGAAAAACTCGTGGGTTTGACAACCGACGGAGCACCTGCGATGTGTGGACACAGGAGCGGACTGGTGGCGAAGATACGGGAAAAGATGCAAGAGGAAAACGCGACAGGTGAGCTGACAGCTTATCATTGTATCATACACCAGGAAGCGTTGTGCGGTAAAGCCTTGAAAATGGAGCATGTAATGAGCATCATCACGCGCACAGTTAACTTTATCAGAGCCAAAGGTTTGAATCACCGCCAGTTCAAGGCATTTCTGACGGAGTTAGAAACGGAGCATGGTGATTTGCCTTATCACACAGAGGTGCGATGGCTAAGCCAGGGAAAGGTGCTTCAAAGATGTTTCGAGCTTCGTGAGGAGATTTGTCTGTTCTTGGACAGCAAAGGGAAAGACACAACACAACTCCGAGACGAAATGTTTCTGTGTGAAATGGCTTTTCTGTGTGACATTACGAGTCATCTGAATGCAATGAACTTGCAGCTGCAGGGTCGGGATCATGTCATCTCTGATATGTACAGTACAGTGAAGGCATTTAAAACCAAACTGACTCTGTGGGAGACGCAGATGCGGAAAGAAAATTTGAGCCACTTTCCCAGCTGCCAGACCATGAAAGAGAAGCTCTCTACCAGTGCGTTCCCGAGCGCACAGTTGGCTGATAAAATAGGTATGCTTGCCGCTGACTTTCGACGCCGATTTGCTGACTTTGAAGCACAAAAAAGCAGGTTGGAACTGCTCGGTAACCCATTTGCTGTTGACGTGGAAAGCTCACCACCAAACCTCCAAATGGAGTTGATTGACCTCCAATGCAATGATGCACTGAGGGCAAAATATGCGGCAGTGGGTGCTGCGGAGTTCGCCCGTTTCCTCCCCGACACAATGCCCCAGCTGCGCATCCAGGCTGCTCAAACGTTGTCTATGTTTGGCAGCACATACCTGTGTGAACAACTGTTTTCTTTGATGAACCTGAACAAAACATCACACAGAAGTCGACTTACTGCTGAACACCTCCACTCAATTCTGAGGATTTCCTCAGCTCAGAGCCTTACCCCGAACATTGATGAACTTGTGGAAAAGATGGGACACCACCAAGTATCACCCTCAACCTCAAACAAGTGAACATTACTGTGCAATCACATATTTAGAGTTTTTACTCAGTTCAAGTTTAAAAGTTAAAGTTTAATATTTGTTTTCACTGCATGTTACTTCTCCTTAAACAAAGTGTTGTTTTTGATTAATAGATTTTTGCACTTTATTTTATTGTATTTCAATCCAATTATATTTAAAAAATATTTCAGTTGAGTGGATGATAGAAAATTGCTATTATTGTTTTTTTCTTTGAAGTAAATTTAGCCCACTTTTGCTAAAATAGAAAATATAGGCTACTGATGGTGCCTTGAATACCGGTTTCTTTCATTTAATGTTCATGTTATGGGGATTTTTATATAAAGGAAATTTGTCTTTTGTGTCTGTTGAAAATTAAAGATTACTGACAGAGCCATAAGAAAATATTGCTTTATTTATCTGATCATATTGGAATATATTTGTTAGGTTTTCAGTAGGTTCAATTAGGTTCACTAGACTATATGCGTCATTTAAAAATGTTTCAATGAACATTCGAACAGTCCGGCCCTCGGCTTGTAGCTAAATTTTTTATTTGGCCCTCCGTCCATTTGACTTTGACACCCCTGGTCTAGGGTGTCCGGTAGGGTGGAGGTGATATGGTCCTTGACTAGTCTCTCAAAGCACTTCATGATGACGGAAGTGAGTGTTACGGGGCGGTAGTCGTTTAGCTCAGTTACCTTAGCTTTCTTGGGAACAGGAACAATGGTGGCCCTCTTGAAGCATGTGGGAACAGCAGACTGGGCTAAGGATTGATTGAATATGTCCGTAAACACACCAGCCAGCTGGTCTGCGCATGCTCTGAGGACGCGGCTGGGAATGCCGTCTGGGCCTGCAGCCTTGCGAGGGTTAACACGTTTAAATGTTTTACTCACCTCGGCTGCAGTGAAGGAGAGCCAGCAGGTTTTGGTAGTGGGCCGTGACAGTGGCACTGTATTATCCTCAAAGCGGGCAAAAAAGGTATTTAGCCTGTCTGGGAGCAAGACATCCTGATCCGCGACGGGGCTGCTTTTCTTTTTGTAATCCGTGATAGACTGTAGACCCTGCCACATACCCCTTGTGTCTGAGCTGTTGAATTGCGATTCAATTTTGTCTCTGTACTGGGACTTAGCCTGTTTAATAGCCTTGCGGAGAGAATAGCTACACTGTGTGTATTCGGTCATGTTTCCGGTCACCTTGCCCTGGTTAAAAGCAGTGGTTCGCGCTTTCAGTTTCACGCGAATGCTGCCGTTAATCCACGGTTTCTGGTTTGGGAATGTTTTAATCGTTGCTCTGGGTACGACATCGTCAATGCACTTCCTAATGAACTCGCTCACCGAATCTGCATATTCATCATTGTTGTTGTTGGACGCCGTGCGGAACATATTCCAATCCGCGTGATCAAAGCAGTCTTGAAGCGTGGATTCAGATTGGTCGGACCAGCGTTGAACAGACCTGAGCGCGGGAGCTTGTAGTTTTAATTTCTGTTTGTAGGCTGGAATCAACAAAATGGAGTCGTGGTCAGCTTTTCCGAAAGGAGGGCGGGGGAGGGCCTTATATGCGTCGCGGAAGTTAGTATAACAATGGTCCAGAGTTCTGCCAGCCCTGGTCGGACAATCGATGTGCTGATAGAATTTAGGGAGTTTTGTTTTTAGATTAGCCTTGTTAAAATCCCCAGCTACGATGAATGCAGCCTCAGGGTGTGTGGTTTCCAGTTTACAGAGAGTCAGATAGAGTTCGTTCAGGGCCATCGATGTGTCTGCTTGGGGGGGAATATATACGGCTGTGATTATGACCGAAGTGAATTCCCTTGGTAGATAATGCGGTCTACATTTGATTGTGAGGAGTTCTAGATCAGGTGAACAGAATGACTTTAGTTCCTGAGTGTTGTTATGATGGTCACACCACGTCTCGTTAATCATGAGGCATACCCCCCCGCCCCTCTTCTTACCAGAAAGATGTATGTTTCTGTCTGCGCGATGCGTGAAGAAACCAGCTGGCTGCACCGACTCCGTTAGCGTCTTTTCAGTTAGCCATGTTTCCTTGAAGTAGAGCACGTTGCAATCCCTGATGTCTCTCTCGAATGTTACCCGTGCTCGGATTTCATCGACCTTATTCTCAAGAGACTGGACATTGGCGAGTAGTATGCTAGGGAGTGGAGCGCGATGTGCTCGTCTCCGAAGCCTGACCAGGAGACCGCTACGTTTGCCCCTTTTTCGGCGTCGTGTAGCTTCGCCGGCTGGGATCAGGTCCATTGTATTGGGTGGAAGGCAAGACACTGGATCCGTTTCGGGAAAGTCATATTCCTGGTAGGAAGGGTGGTTAGTTGACGTTAATCGTATATTCAGTAGTTCCTCCCGGCTGTATGTAATGAAACTTAAGATCACCCGGGGTACCAATGTAAGAAATAACACATAGAAAAACAAAATACTGCATATTTTCCAAGGAACGCGAAGCGAGGCAGCCATCCTGTTCGGCGCCGGAATAGACAGTATATACATATGAGATGAGTAATGCATAGACTAAGATACAGTAGAATAGGATAGAATACAGTATATACATATGAGATGAGTAATACATAGACTAAGATACAGTAGAATAGGATAGAATACAGTATATACATATGAGATGAGTAATACATAGACTAAGATACAGTAGAATAGGACAGAATACGAGTGAGTACATATGAGATGAGTAATATATAGACTAAGATACAGTAGAATAGTAGAATAGTAGATACAGTAGAATAGGATATACATATGAGATGAGTAATACATAGACTAAGATACAGTAGAATAGGATAGAATACAGTATATACATATGAGATGAGTAATACATAGACTAAGATACAGAGACGAAGAGACGCAGACTCGGCCAGGCAGAGACAACAAGGGCGGCTCGTTGCTCCAGAGCCTTTCCGTTCACCTTCACACTCCTGGGCCAGACTACACTCAATCATATGACCTACTGAAGAGATAAGTCTTCAGTAACTCTTAAAGGTTGAGACTGAGTCTGCGTCTCTCACATGGGTAGGCAGACCATTCCATAAAAATGGAGATCTATAGGAGAAAGCCCTGCCTCCAGCTGTTTGCTTAGAAATTCTAGGGACAATTAGGAGGCCTGCGTCTTGTGACCGTAGCGTACGT